>NC_012871.2:41816958-42116958 GCF_000003195.3 Sorghum bicolor
CGATTCCGCGCTCCACGGTGATTTCGTTCGGGAGCCTCGAGTTCATGTCTATCGGTTTCGGCTATGACATGATCCTGCTCTTGGTCAAAGGACCGGGAGGAGCTCGCATTACGCTCGCACGATTGAGGGCTCCGAGACGGCCTCGCCACCATGCCTCCCTGCCCAAGAAGAGGCGTGGACAGTGCCGCCACCAATCCTCTGCCTCCTCGCGATTGCCAGTTCATGCCAGGCGGGGGGTGACGCAGGAGCCGACAGCCCCACGCGCCGAAACCGCAGGTATGATGGCCTGACACCATGAAGATCGCGCGGCAACATTGGGAGACTGCGCGCCTTGCGCGCCCTCGTCCTCCACGATGCTACTCTCGCACGGGTTGTTCGCCCCAAGAAGAGCGCCACCGTTTGGCCTGGACAACGCCGCGGCATCGCTTGCCAGGACAATATGTCGAAACGCCAGATGTACGTAGAGTGACCAATGGTCCTCCCACGCGACGCAGAAGCATGGCAACAAGCGTCCGAATTGCCAGATTTCTCCCAGGTACGAGGCCTCCGCCGCTTAGGACCTAGGCAATACACAATCACCTCGCTCAGGCAACGACTGCTGGAGGAAGGACGGGGATGCTTCTACGCCACTGAGCCGGATTCCGACTCAGAGTCCGACAGCTATGACCCTACTAGGGAATGCTTCCACATCGATGGGGCGGTGGAAACCACCGACGAAACACAAGACGCCTTCGCCGGCGGTCGAGCCCCTACAGCAAGGGAGGACCCCAGGACGCTTGGGAACGATGGTCAAGTCGACCCCCGTCGCAGGAAGACAGAGCCGCGCAACTCGCGCAGCTACGGGAGCTCAAAACAAAGCTCGATGAAGATCGCGAGCGCCTCGTCCTGCTCGAACAGATTCTCGAGCAAGACCAACCATACCCACCTGGCGGAAGTATCCGCAGACGGGCCCGGGAAGTGCATCGATAGATCATCGAAGACGAGGATCCGGAGCAGCCCGTCAGTCGTTTCCCCCGAGCGGGCCAGAACGTCGTCGCAGCAACAATGCTGCTACGCAACATGACTGAGCCCTCGGACTCCCAGGCGCGGCGAATTTGAGACGAGGTACAGACTCTGCTCCAAGTAGCGGCAGTTCAGCAGGCCGAAAGCTCAGCCTCTCGACATCGAGGAGTAGCCACGAAAAAGCATGAGGAGCCGGCCTAGAACGAAAAGGAGGTATCAGTCCATCAGCAACCACCCCCTTGAGGGAAGAAGACAGCGCTTGTCCTCGATCAACAGCGGCACGACGCACGGCGCGACATCGATGAGCATCACCGCCGTCGATATGGAGATGCAGAGGAACGCGGTTACAGCGCCCACCGCGGCGGGCGGTACGACAGCGACGAGGACCAGATGGCTCTAGAGCCGCCGGGTCCTCGCGTGTTCAGCAGAGCAATCCGCAGCACGCCGCTGCCCAGCCCGTTTCGACCCCCGACTAGCATTGCTAAATACAACGGCGAGACCAAGCCAGAGCTGTGGTTGGCAGACGTCTGGTTAGCCTGTCAGTGGGAGGCACTCAAGGGGACGATCGAGCTATCATCCAACAGTTACCGCTCTTTCCCTCCGACACCGCCCGTATATGGCTCGAGGAGCTCCCGGCCAACCAGATCCACGATTGGTTCGATTTGGTCAGAGTATTTGAGGGTAACTTCAAGGGGACCTACATACGGCCTGGCAACTCGTGGGACCTCAGCAAGTGCAAGCAGAAGTCAGGAGAAACTGATACCGATCCGAGACGTCAAGGCAGTGCAGAAAGTCACGGGATGTTTGGCGGCACTAAGTCGTTTTATCTCAAGGTTGGGAGAAAAGGCATTGCCACTGTATCGGCTCTTGAAAAAGCCGAGCGTTTCTCTTGGACCCCCGAAGCTGAGGAAGCCCTCGATAACCTGAAGGAAACACTGACCTCTGCCCCAGTCCTGGTCCCGCCTCAACCCGCAAAACCTCTACTTCTATACGTTGCATCGACGACCCAGGTGGTCAGTGCGGCAGTAGTGGTTGAAAGGCAGGAAGAAGGGCATGCGCTGCCAGTCCAGAGGCCGATCTACTTCGTCAGTGAGGTACTCTCAGAAACCAAGGCACGGTATCCACAGATCCAGAAACTAATCTATGCAGTGATCCTCGCCCGACGCAAGCTGCAACACTACTTCCTCGGCCACCCTATCACGGTGGTCTCTGTAACAGAACCGTCCAATTATAAGAATTCAAGTGAATTAGCGACCACGGAAGTGGTCAAGCCAATGGACTTGAACCCATACAATCCGGTAGTCCGACAAAATCTCAAAAGACCTCGATTCAACCAACATACAACCAAGATCGTACATGATCAAGCATCACCATCACAGATTACAACACTCATCACAGAACATAGTTTTACACCACATCAGAGTTTAAAGGAGGTTATTACAAACCATAGCAGTAGCGGAAACAAAGTAGTTTTGAAACAACACCAATAGTTATATAACATGCCAGTTCTATAGTCAAGTCCCAACAAAAGCATAACTGAAGATAAAGAAGTGATCACGCCCATGATCTACTCATCATCCGCAGCTGGGTGATGACAGTTAGCGCAATAGCCGTGATAGACGACATCATCTGCAACAGGGGTAAATAAAACCCTGAGTACGAGAATGTACTCAGCTAGACTTACCCATCATAAACCAGAATAAAGTGACACCAAGGAGTATGCAAAGCTGATCTTTGTGGACTGGTTTGACTCACCTTTTTGCATAAAAAGCCTTTGTGGTAAGTAATTCATTTATCATATTTCAGCAGCAGGTTCATTACTTAGCAACTATCCACTAGATTAGCACCTGTTCTAAGCATACACTTGAGTTTTTAAGCATTACAATAATAACCATTTCCAGATTATCACATAGCCATCATCATTCTCATCATAACCATTAAGTTTATTTAGTGAATTCTACGTTGCCGCTGCCCAAGTCAAGTTCTCACTATCCGGGAGAGACGGCGATTCGAATCGATTCCTATCCAGCTGGAGGGGTATTCCTAACACTCACCCAAGCATACTTCATGACGGCAGCTCGGATCACCTTTAGCACAACTCCGGACCAATTCGCGGGTCCGTACGGCGCCGCACCCCCAGGGACTGCCAATCTGCCAGGGTCAGGACACTAATCTGACACCTCGGTCTTACGCCATTGACTCCCCGCACATCCTTACTACCAACCGGGGTGCGCACTTTAACCAGATCGGGGGACGTACAGCGATTCGGTCCTTAAACGACACAGACGGGGATAGATTCACACCCAAGACCTCCATGCCTTGTTGCTGCACTATCGTCATCCCGCCCGGTCTCAAGTTCATCTTTAGCACCTGGTTATCTCCACGATAGCAAATATAGCCAACCGTGATCATCATCCACCTAACTCTCGCAGGTGACAGGAAATCACCCGGCTTCTACCGAGCTAAGCATGGCTAAGCATTTCTTCGATCCTGGACCTACCTTGGTAATGTTTAAGGTGGACAAGGTAGTCATTATGCAGCAAGGGTGTCATATCAACGCCTACCACTTAATGCAACAATACATAACCATAGTCATTTGATAGCTGATCATGATAATAAAATAGTAGGAGGCTTATAATGCTCCAGGGCATGCCTTCGACGTAAGTAGAGGGACGATGGTCAGGGCACTCCGCCAAGTCCTCCTCCTCCTCAGCTCCTTGAGGTAGCTCCCCTTGCTGTCCTTCCGGCTCCGGCAACTCGAACTCCAGCACCTTCACACCCTTGGGTACACCTATGGATGCATGACAAGGAGATGAATATAGAGAATGCACATATGATGCGTGATGTCATGATGAGGAGCCCAAATAGACATAAAACAAGGTATAACATGAACATAAACTTCTAAGATTAAGTAAATCATGGAATAACAAGTAAGTGCATACTTCTTCTCTGGTAGAGAGACTAAATAGACAAGTTTAAACAATTCTAGCTACTCCTACTCAGCCACTGGTTTAGTAGACAAACCCACCAGTCACAAGTTTCAGCCATAACTCAAGCATCTGTTAATCAAACTAAGCAAGTAAGCACTTTCTGGAAAGCTTAGCAAATTGTCTACAATTTAATTTTAGACATCCCACCATGATTCCCAACCGAAATATACTAATACATCCAAAGTTGGCTGGCTGCTCTGGAAATTCCAGAGAGCAAGCACTTTGCAGCAGCTACTTGCAACATGCATAACTATCAATCTACAAAACCAAATGCCATGAAATTTGGACACGAAGTAGATAAGTAAGTTAGCTACAAGTTTGTTGTAGACAAGTTTCCAAGAAAATAAAATCTTTAATTAGTTCTCAAGCATTTGCTATCAGCTACACAGAAATGCTCTAGGAAAGGCATAAATAGCCAAAAATAATATTTTGCACATGTTGAGAATGTATCAAAGGAACAATCCCATTGCACTAGTGGATAGAACATATCTAAGAAACACCAGAAAACATCATGGCAAGGCCTAAAACTATTTCTATCATCACCTTTTCCATTTATTTAATTATTAAGGTGATTTAATGAACATACATTCCAAGTGTTCCAAAAATCCTAAGAAAATTACAGCATGCTACTTATGCTAACATAAGATCACTGTAAAAATTTCAGAACATTTGCTCATACACTTTGTGAGGTATAAAAATAACAAGCTAGTATAGGCATGCAAGGCATAACTGTAAAACCTCATCAAAAAGTGTCAAACAACAGATTTCAGATTTTTCCTAGCTTGACCTACACATAAGTACAACACTCAGAAAGTTTCATCACAAAAGGAGTTATAACTTAATTACTAAAAATATCACAAGAAACTCCTATTTAAGCAAGAATTATTTTTAACTCCTCAACCATGCTTCCAAAAATCATGATAAATTTATCAGAGACTACTCATATCATAAGTAACAACTCCCTAAATTTGCATAGCCAGCAGATCAATAGATCTCAAGATATAATTACCCACTAAAAATCCAAGATTAATTTATATCTATTTATTTCTGCAAAAACATGGCATGTTTCATATTTTTATTAAAAACTAGACCTATGCTGGAACCTAGCAAAATTGGAATCATCACATTTGGATCTCTAAAACTCCAGATATGAATTTTTCAAAAACAGCACAGGCTCTGCAAAACAGTGAACCAGAGGGGTGAGAGAGGAGAGGCTGACACCCGGGACCCACGCGCCAGTGAGACAGAGACAGGGGAGATGCTCGTCGCCGGCGAAACTCAACGACGACGAGGCCTCGGCCGGATCCAAGGGCACCTACGTGTTCCTCTCATCAAGGCGACTCTGTTGACCTACTTTACCCGCGCTCTACTGGACCCTAAGGTGCTCGCCGTCGGGAATGGCGGAGCGGCGGCGCTGCGCGGCGTTACGCCGGCGGATCTAGGCAATGGCGACGCGGTAGAGCTCGCGGACGAGCAAGAGCGATCCAAGGCGAAGCTATAGGAAGAAGAATCACGGCCAGAGGTGAACCAGAGAGGTCTGGCCACGTTGCCGGTGATCTCTGTGAACTCCGGCGAGGTGGAACTCGCGACGGAGTTGGCAATGCGACCTCACCGGTGCTCGGCTATGGAAATGGAGTGGACGTCGAGGTAGAGGACGTCGAGGCGGAGCTATGGGCGGGCTGGCTTGGCCGGAGACGCGGTGGAATGGCCGGAGAAGCTCGCCGAAGCGCGGCGGAGCTCACCGAGGCGACGGCGGAGCGAAATGTGCTGCGCTGAGCGAGTGGAGAGCGCGTCTGAGGCGTCCACCCGATGCGTGGCGACTTAGGGACGCCGTGGGAGCTAACAGGCGGGGTCGCCATCGACGTACGGCCAACAGGTGGCCGGACACGCGGCGGCGGACGGTTCTGTCCAAACTGAATCGAGCGATTCAGTCGCCATAGCCAGTGACTGAAACTCGAACTTTGTCAACGTTTTACTCTCAGCTCAATCTGTGGTTTTGGCTGGGATTTGATCCTCTGGGTAGAGCTACACGAGTTCTACAACTTTGATTACACAAGCTCAGTCTAAATCGGTCTGGATTTCAAACTACAAGGCTTCAGACAACCCTACCTCGAAACTGGCTGCTTCAAGACTTAGCCAAATTCGGCTAAGTGTGAAATCAGCCCTGATTTTTGGCTTGTGAGCAATTTTGGATGTGTTCTAAGCTTTTTCATAAAAAGTCATCAACATAGCTTTTGTAGCTTATAAAATGCTCTACAACTTTGCTTCAGGTGTCACAGACATGCAAGGTTTCTAACACCAGTTTCATAAAACATCTTTGAAAAGAGGTCTAGGGGGTCAAAAAGGTCATCCTAGGGATAACCATGACTTAGGGGCATTTTTGGCCAAAAGCTACAACATGAACTTTGTTCCAAATGATATTCTAAACATGATTGAAGTAATTTGGAAGACAATGTACAATTGTTTGCATTTGCTACCCCTTATAGTCACTCAATTCAAGTCACACAAGCAATTTAATCATGTAGTGCATATAGCAAATGGCATGTGATCATGGTATGATGCTCATGAGTGATCATGATGATGCTTATGTTGATGCAATGCTCATGGTTAACATGCAAGCTAACACTAGGAGTGTTACAGCCCTCCCCCCTTACAAAAATCTCGTCCCGAGATTTGAAAGACGTACCATTTTTCGTAGAATGAGCGATAAGTTACTTGTAAATAGTCTTCCCTTTCCCAAGTGGCATCTCTCTCATTTTGACGGTTCCACAATACTCTAAAAAGTTTGATCACCCTTCCACGAGTAACTCGCTCTTTGACATCAAGAACTTGTACAGGCTTTTCTTCATAGTATAGGTCTGACTGCAACTTGATATCTCTTGTTTCAACTCTCTCTTCGGGCACACGAAGACACTTCTTGAGTTGAGACACGTGGAATACAGGGAAAACAGCTCTCATTTCGGGAGGTAGTTGTACTTTGTAAGCTATCTTGCCGCTCTTCTCAATGATTCGGTAGGGACCCACATACCTAGGGGCAAGCTTTCTTTTAACGCTGAAGCGATTTACTCCTTTCATGGGTGATACTTTTATGTACACAAAGTCACCTATTTCGAATTCAATTGGCTTTCTTCTTCGGTCAGCATAGCTTTTCTGCCTAGCCTGGGCAGCTCTCATGTGTTGCTGGATAATGAGGACTTGTTTCTCGGCTTCTTTGACGAAGTCAATTCCGTAGTACCTCCTTTCACCAGGTTCGACCTAGTTTAGAGGAGTTCTACACTTGCGGCCATACAAAGCTTCAAAAGGAGCCATTTGGATACTTTCTTGATAGCTATTGTTGTAAGAGAATTCAGCTAAGGGTAGCCATTTCTCCCATGCACCCTTGGAAGATATAACACAGGCCCTCAGCATATCTTCTAGAATTTGATTCACACGCTCAGTCTGACCGGAGGTTTGAGGATGATAGGCTGAACTGCGAACCAACTTTGTACCAAGGAGTGAATGCAAATGCTCCCAAAAGCGAGCAGTGAACTGAGGACCTCTATCAGAAATGATAGTGCAAGGCACTCCGTGCAATTTAACTATCTCAGAGAAGTACAACTCAGCATAGTCGGATGGCCGGTATGTAGAGTGCACAGGAATAAAACGAGCTGACTTGGTCAAACGGTCAACAATCACCCATATAGAATTGTGTCCTTTTTGAGTAAGGGGAAGTCCAACAATGAAATCCATGCTGATCTCTTCCCACTTCCAACCCGGAATTGACAAAGGCTGCAATAAACCTGCAGGTTTTAGGTGAACTGCTTTTACCCTGCAGCAAGTATCACACCTTGCGACATAAGCTGCTATTTCTTTCTTCATTTTGGTCCACCAGAAACGAGGTCTTAAGTCTTGGTACATTTTGCTACTACCCGGATGAATGGACAATTTGGAAGAATGAGCTTCTTCTAGAATTTTGTTGCGTAGGTCACGGTCTTTGGGGACAACTAGTCGATTGTCAAACCACAGTACACCCTTCTCATCTACCCGGAAATGCTTGGTGTCTTGCTCTTGCATTTTTCTCTTGATATGATAAATACCAGGATCAGATTTTTGGAGCTCTATGATTTGAATTTCTAATGAGCAACTGACTATGATATTGTGCAGCACCACAGGATGCAATAAATTGAAGCCTTCCTCTAGGAGAGGTCTAATATGTTGTTTCCGACTGAGAGCATCAGCTACAACATTGGCTTTGCCGGGATGATAGTGCACTTCTAGATTGTAGTCTTTTATCAACTCCAACCATCTTCTTTGTCTCATGTTCAATTCAGGCTGAGTGAATATATATTTGAGGCTCTTATGGTCAGTGTAAATGTGACAAAGATTACCCAACAGATAGTGTCTCCAGAGTTTCAATGCATGTACAACTGCTGCTAACTCTAGATCATGAGTAGGGTAGTTGGCTTCATGTTTCCTTAGTTCCCGGGAAGCATAGGCAATAACTCGGCCTTCTTGCATAAGCACACAACCTAGGCCAGTGCCAGATGCATCACAAAAGACATCAAATGGCTTTTCAATGTCAGGCTGTGCCAGAACAGGAGCAGTGGTCAGCAAATGGCGTAAAGTGGTGAAAGCAACTTCACACTGCTCGGTCCACACAAACTTCACATCTATTTGTAGTAGTTTGGTCATAGGTTTAGCTATCTTGGAAAAGTCTGGAATGAAACGCTGATAATAACCAGCTAGACCGAGAAAACTCCGGACTTCGTGCACTGAAGTCGGAGCCTTCCAGTCTAGAACCTCCTGCACCTTTGACGAGTCAATAGAAATACCCTCTTCGGATAAAATATGGCCTAGGAAAGGCACTTTCTTCAGCCAAAACTCACACTTGCTGAACTTGGCATAAAGCTGATGTTCTCGCAATCTAGTGAGTACAATCCGAAGGTGCTCCTCATGTTCTTGTGTATTTTCAAAGTACACTAATATATCATCGATGAACACCACCACAAACTTATCCAGTTCAGGCATGAACACCGAATTCATCAGGTACATGAAATGAGCAGGGGCATTAGTCAGACCAAAGGACATGACTAAATACTCATACAACCCATACCTGGTAGAGAAAGCCATTTTAGGAATGTCTTCAGGTCGGATCTTGATTTGATGATACCCGGATCGTAGATCAATTTTGGAGAATACCTTGGCCTTGGCTAATTGATCAAACAGGATATCAATGCGAGGCAGTGGATACTTGTTTTTGATAGTCACGGCATTCAACGGACGATAGTCTACACACATACGTAGAGACTTGTCCTTCTTCTTGACAAAGAGAGCCGGACAACCCCATGGAGAAGAACTAGGCCGAAGAAGACCCTTCTCTAGGAGTTCTTGCAATTGCTTTTTCAACTCTGCCAATTCATTGGGTGGCATTTGGTATGCCCTTCTAGAGATAGGTGCGGTACCCGGAATTAAATCAATTTTAAACTCGATGTCTCTGTCCGGTGGCAAACCGGGCAGATCCTCTAGAAAGACATCCGGAAACTCACACACTACAGGAATCTCTGCCACAGTGAGTGGTCGAATGGCATTGGCAGCGTGACGGATGTCATTACTCTTGTGAAGCTGGACTAAGAAGGCTTCTTTGCTATCAGGCTCGCGCAACATGACTACCCTTGTGGAGGTATCGATTAACACCCCATGCTTGCTCATCCAAATCATTCCCAGAATAATATCTATCCCCAAGCCTGGCAATACTACTAAATCTGCTGCGTAATTATGCCCTTCTATGGCAATATGTACATCCCTCACTACTTGACTTGTAGCAATTTGATTACCAGCAGCGCTAATGCAAAACTTGCCACTGTCAAGATCAACTACATGCTGCCCATGCTTGGATGCAAATGCTTAACTCATAAATGAATGCGAAGCTCCAGAATCAAACAAGACAACTGCAGGGTGTTGATTTACAAGGAACATACCAGCAGTGACTGCTTCACCTTCCGGGATTTCATCAACCGTGGTGTACTGCACACGACCCATACGGTTATTGACTCCAGCTGCCGTATTTTTCTTAGGATAAGGGCAATCTCTCGCCCAGTGACCAACTTGCTTGCAATTGAAGCAGGGACGGTTATCAGGAGGAGTCTTGGGACCTCCTTGACCCGTGGCACCTCTTGGGAGAGCTACTGTGAAAGACTTGCGAACTCCCGTCTTCACATTTGACTTTTTCTGCGGCGGCCTATACCTTGTCACCGCATTGGGTGGGCGATAGGCCGGCTTGCTTGCCACTGGAGTCTTGGACTGCGAAGCACCTGCCTCGTAGGCCCTCTTGCGGTTCTTAGACGCGGCATACACAGCATTGGAGTTCTCTTGAGTCAATGCATCACTTACAAACTCATTAAAGGTGGTACTCTTGTTACCAGCCATGTTCTTGGACAACTTGGGTCCCAACCCTCTCTTGAAACAAGCGAGCTTCTTGACTTCGGTGTCAACCATCTCAGGAGCATAGCGAGACAAATTGTTAAAAGCATGAAGATACTCAGTCAAGCTTTTAGTGCCTTGCATCAGGTTCATGAACTCGGTGTGCTTGATAGTCATTAAGCCTTGTGGAATATAAGTGTTCCTGAAAGCAGTTTGGAACTGGTCCCAGGTTACAATAGCATTGGCGGGCAAGCTAGTCCTGAAATGACTCCACCAGACACCCGCTTTGCCCCCTAACTGGTGGGCTGCATATTCCGCCTTTAGCTCTTCGGTTAACCTTAGCAAACAGAATTTCTGTTCAAGAGTGTTAAGCCACTCATCAGCTTCTAGAGGTTCAACAGCCTCCTTGAACAGCGGCGGCTTGGTGTCCTGGAAATCCTTGAAACTGCTGTACTGATTTGCCTCTCCACCTTGGCGTACATGACGACCACCCCGATTTTGTTGCGCCATAGTTTGCATAGCCTCATTGAGCATACGCTGACCCTCAATAAGAGCTGCCAATAGCTCAGTAGGCGTAGGCGGGGGAGGAGGTGGTGGTGGCGGCACCTCGTTGTGACCGGAGCGAGTATTGTGAGCCATCTGCACAAGGCATACCAAGCGATTGTTTCAGGCAACAGATATAATTGTCATGAACTTGAATTGCTGCCATACGGAATTTAATGAAGTAAATTCACATAAATTAAGGCGCAAAAATCCATGTACAATGAGAGAATATCTTCCATGACACTTGGTTATTCTCGCAATCGATCACATCCACAATTTCTCAAAGACTAAGGACATTGCAGAGATTTATTTAGGCTCAATCATAAACATGGAGCATCACAAATAAGTGCATAAGGTTACATAGAATCATTGCCACAACTTAAGTGTTTACAGGAGGGGCACCATGGCCAAATACATAAGGTCTCAATAAAGTTCAGATTACACGTCCATTACACAAAGAGATGGAACTGATACATGAACGTGGAATTATTGCTAGGCTACATATTTTCATCAGATTCTCCATTAGAAATGATGACATCATCCTGATCTTCCTCACTAGGAGCTTCTTCATGATTAAAAGGGGCTGGTTGTGGGATAGGATTTATGATATTATTTAAGCGATGGACATCTAACTGCAGCTCAGCAATCCTAGTAATCACCTCTTCCTCTCTCATTTCAGCATGGAACAAGGCTCTAACTCTAGCAGCTTCTCTATTTTCAGCCAAGCGCATAGCCTCATCTCTCTCTCTAGTCATTTGCATCATGCGGGCTTGTGCCTCATTGCGCTCTCTAACTGCATCCTCAACTTGGTTGCGGCGGGCTTGCAAAGCGGTGTGATAGTTTTGGATTTCAGCTTGTGCATCCATAAAAGCCTTGCGATGCTTGCGCACTTGCTTGCGCAGTTTGC
Source organism: Sorghum bicolor (assembly GCF_000003195.3). Classification (NCBI taxonomy): domain Eukaryota; kingdom Viridiplantae; phylum Streptophyta; class Magnoliopsida; order Poales; family Poaceae; genus Sorghum; species Sorghum bicolor. Next base: position 41,828,800 of record NC_012871.2, read on the forward strand.
GCTTCCCAACTTGAGCTCGTTGAAGCGCTAGCATGGCATCTATGTAGGTGTCCTGGCGCACATAGTACAGCTTAAGTACCGCTAGCATGGCACTCATGGCAGGACTAGAGCTATATCCTAGCAAGGTTTCTCTCGTCTCTAAAGGCTCATTCCCAACCTGGGACACAAATGTGTCAGTCACACTCACTCTGGCGACGGATCCCGCTGGGCCATTCACTAGCTCATCACCATGCTCTTGGCAAATCTCTAGCAAAACCTCTAGGGCTGCTACTTGGGCACCCTCCCAACGAGTTTGGCCATCACAATCAACTAACCAACCTAGCCACTGTGGGTTATTTGGACAAGGGGGAACTGTAATTTGGACATCTACCCAAGGTAAGGCCCCTGCATGCTCAGCCTCTGTCCAAGTGTACTTAGGTGGTTCCTCATATCCAACTGAACTTAGCACCCTCCACAACAAAGTAGGAGTGCCAAACATGTCCAGGAAAGTCTCACTCGCTTGCGGTGCTGCCATCTGTAGAAAGACCACATCTGAGTAAGGGAGATTATTTACAAGGAGAGATAAAGAATCATATTTTCAGAATTTAATACCCAAGTATTGCATAAAGAATGTATGAATGATTCATGATGCATGCACGTTCCATACGTCCTTTCCATTCCTAGAAGAAAGTTCTAACGGTATAGTCGGTGGCATACATACGTGCACTCTTTATACGCAACTACACGGTCTACACGTTTCGTTGTTAGTGTACCTGCAGAAGACTTCATTTCAGCCCAGCCCCACAGTAGTATAAGTGCAGAAATGTAAATCCAATCATCAACAATCAAGCTAGGTACTCCGATATATATTCCCAAACACATATCGCGGCACACTACCCAATTGGGATACACCCACATATACATCAAATATGTACACATGGCTGCACCTACTACCCACAATTAAGTACCTTCATATATACATGTGTGAAACATGTAAATATTCCAGTAACCACAGCTAACACTCCCCTAGACCGACGGTTGGACGGTCATGCTCTCACAGCTCACACTTACCGTAGCGTAGAGGCATATAGATCCATACATTACCACTCAAGCAAGTGGCATCCATACAATTTCACGCCGTATGGACGACGAAAGAAAACAAACAATGCTTACCATGGCGTAGAGGTATGTGATCCATTCATTACCACTTAAGTAAGCGGTATCCATATAATTGCACGCCATATGGACGACGAAAGAAAAACCCCCATGTTAGTAATAATAAGCCACCTAGAAGACCTTATATGGGCATAAAGGGCATGACCACTGGCATGGTATAATTTATCAAAACCTTTTTAAAACAACCCTATATATAGTCTATTTTTCCAAATTAGTTTGAGAAAACCAAATTCATTTGTTTTCAAATACATCTATGATGGTTATATGCTTAATCTTGCTCTGATGCCAGCTATAACAGAACCGTCCAATTATAAGAAATCAAGTGAATTAGCGACCACGGAAGTGGTCAAGCCAATGGACTTGAACCCATATAATCCGGTAGTCCGACGAAATCTCAAAAGACCTCGATTCAACCAACATACAACCAAGATCGTACATGATCAAGCATCACCATCACAGATTACAACACTCATCACAGAACATAGTTTTACATCACATCAGAGTTTAAAGGAGGTTATTACAAACCATAGCAGTAGCGGAAACAAAGTAGTTTTGAAACAACACCAACAGTTATATTACATGCCAGTTCTATAGTCAAGTCCCAACAAAAGCATAACTGAAGATAAAGAAGTGATCACGCCCATGATCTACTCATCATCTGCAGCTGGGTGATGACAGTTAGCGCAATAGCCGTGATAGACGACATCATCTGCAACAGGGGTAAATAAAACCCTGAGTACGAGAATGTACTCAGCTAGACTTACCCGTCATAAACCAGAATAAAGTGACACCAAGGAGTATGCAAGGCTGATCTTTGTGGACTGGTTTGACTCACCTTTTTGCATAAAAAGCCTTTGTGGTAAGTAATTCATTTATCATATTTCAGCAGCAGGTTCATTACTTAGCAACTATCCACTAGATTAGCACCTGTTCTAAGCATACACTTGAGTTTTTAAGCATTACAATAATAACCATATCCGGATTATCACATAGCCATCATCATTCTCATCATAACCATTAAGTTTATTTAGTGAATTCTACGTTGCCGCTGCCCAAGTCAAGTTCTCACTATCCGGGAGAGACGGCGATTCGAATCGATTCCTATCCAGCTCGAGGGGTATTCCTAACACTCACCCAAGCATACTTCATGACGGCAGCTCGGATCACCTTTAGCACAACTCCGGACCAATTCGCGGGTCCGTACGGCGCCGCACCCCCAGGGACCGCCAATCTGCCAGGGTCAGGACTCTAATCTGACACCTCGGTCTTACGCCATTGACTCCCCGCACATCCTTACTACCAACCGGGGTGCGCACTTTAACCAGATCGGGGTATCCGGCCGGAGTTGCACTCGTAGGCTTCGCGGTCGGAACGACTTATCCGGCCAACTAAGTGATAGGCATGCGTTCAACATGACACGGGGACGTACAGCGATTCGGTCCTTAAACGACACAGACGGGGATAGATTCACACCCAATACCTCCATGCCTTGTTGCTGCACTATCGTCATCCCGCCCGGTCTCAAGTTCATCTTTAGCACCTGGTTATCTCCACGATAGCAAATATAGCCAACCATGATCATCATCCACCTAACTCTCGCAGGTGACAGGAAATCACCCGGCTTCTACCGAGCTAAGCATGGCTAAGCATTTCTTTGATCCTGGACCTACCTTGGTAATGTTTAAGGTGGACAAGGTAGTCATTATGCAGCAAGAGTGTCATATCAATGCCTACCACTTAATGCAACAATACATAACCATAGTCATTTGATAGCTGATCATGATAATAAAATAGTAGGAGGCTTATAATGCTCCGGGGCTTGCCTTCGACGTAAGTAGAGGGACGATGGTCAGGGCACTCCGGCAAGTCCTCCTCCTCCTCAGCTCCTTGAGGTAGCTCCCCTTGCTGTCCTTCCGGCTCCGGCAACTCGAACTCCAGCACCGTCACACCCTTGGGTACACCTATGGATGCATGACAAGGAGATGAATATAGAGAATGCACATATGATGCATGATGTCATGATGAGGAGCCCAAATAGACATAAAACAAGGTATAACATGAGCATAAACTTCTAAGATTAAGTAAATCATGGAATAACAAGTAAGTGCATACTTCTTCTCTGGTAGAGAGACTAAATAGACAAGTTTAAACAATTCTAGCTACTCCTACTCAGCCACTGGTTTAGTAGACAAACCCACCAGTCACAAGTTTCAGCCATAACTCAAGCATCTGTTAATCAAACTAAGCAAGTAAGCACTTTCTGGAAAGCTTAGCAAATTGTCTACAATTTAATTTTAGACATCCCAGCATGATTCCCAACCGAAATATACTAAAACATCCAAAGTTGGCTGGCTGCTCTGGAAATTCCAGAGAGCAAGCACTTTGCAGCAGCTACTTGCAACATGCATAACTATCAATCTACACAACCAAATGCCATGAAATTTGGACACGAAGTAGATAAGTAAGTTAGCTACAAGTTTGTTGTAGACAAGTTTCCAAGAAAATAAAATCTTTAATTAGTTCTCAAGCATTTGCTATCAGCTACACAGAAATGCTCTAGGAAAGGCATAAATAGCCAAAAATAATATTTTGCACATGTTGAGAATGTATCAAAGGAACAATCCCATTGCACTAGTGGATAGAACATATCTAAGAAACACCAGAAAACATCATGGCAAGGCCTAAAACTATTTCTATCATCACATTTTCCATTTATTTAATTATTAAGGTGATTTAATGAACATGCATTCCAAGTGTTCCAAAAATCCTAAGAAAATTACAGCAAGCTACTTATGCTAACATAAGATCACTGTAAACATTTCAGAACATTTGCTCATACACATTGTGAGGTATAAAAATAACAAGCTAGTATAGGCATGCAAGGCATAAATGTGAAACCTCATCAAAAAGTGTCAAACAACAGATTTCAGATTTTTCCTAGCTTTATCTACACATAAGTACAACACTCAGCAAGTTTCATCACAAAAGGAGTTATAACTTAATTACTAAAAATATCACAAGAAACTCCTATTTAAGCAAGAATTATTTTTAACTCCTCAAACTGCCACGACCCGAAAATGGTTCGCCAAGATCGCCTCGACTCGAGGCACGGTCCCGCCCGACGCATTCTCGTGGGACTTGTACGAACCATCGGTCGACTTGGGCTCGGGGGCTGATGTCGAAACCACCACCCTCCGACAGACCGACTCCATCGACGCCCTGCTGGAAGCGGCAGAAGTGATGGAAGCGAAACAGCGACCGGGTCGACCGTTCGACTGGCGCACGCCGTTCCTCGACTGCCTGATTCGATGCGAGCTACCAGAAGACCGATCCGAGGCCTGCCGTATCGCTCGACGGGCTAAATCATACGTAATCTACGGCGAAAATAAGGAACTATACCGACGAAGCCCGACAAGAATCTTACAACGATGTATCGCTATAGAAGAGGGCCGAAAACTCCTCGAGGATCTACACTCGGGGGCTTGCGGCCACCACGCTGCTCCGCGGACCCTCGTGGGGAACGCATTCCGACAAGGCTTCTACTGGCCAACGGCCGTAGCCGACGCCATCAAGCTCGTATGCTCATGCCACGGGTGCCAATTTTACGCCAAGCAGACGCATCTTCCCGCCCATGCTCTCCAGATGATCCCCATCACGTGGCCGTTCGTGGTGTGGGGTCTCGACCTCATAGGGCCTCTATAGAAAGCTGTAGGAGGATACACCCATTTGCTGGTGGCCATCAACAAATTCTCCAAATGGATCGAGGCTCGACCCATCACGAACATCCGCTCTGAGCAGGCCGTCCTCTTCTTCACCGACATCATCCACCAGTTTGGGATTCCCAACATCATCATCACCGACAACGGCACCTAGTTCACTGGCAAAAAGTTCTTGGACTTCTGTGACCGGCATCACATCCGTGTGAACTGGTCCGCAGTGGCCCACCCTCGAACTAACGGCCAGGTCGAGCGTGCCAACGACATGATATTGCAGGGGCTCAAACCAAGAATCTACAACCGGTTGAAGAAATTCGGCAAGAAATGGGTCGAAGAGCTCTCTTCGGTCCTATGGAGCTTAAGGACGACACCTAGCAGGGCCACGGAATACACCCCATTCTTCATGGTCTACGGCTCTGAGGCCGTGCTTCCAACAGACCTCGAGTATGGGTCCCCTCGACTCAAAGCCTACAACGAGCAGTCAAATAAGGAGACTCGAGAGAACGCGGTCGACCAGCTTGAGGAAGCTCGAGACATGGCCCTCCTCAACTCCGCCAGATACTAGCAGAAACTTCGACGTTACCACGACAAGCACGTGCGCAAAAGGGATCTGAACATGGGCGATCTTGTTCTACGGCGGTGGCAAAGCAACCAAGGGCGCCACAAGATGACTTCGCCCTGGGAGGGCCCATACGTGGTGGTCGAGGTCCTGAAGCCAGGGACATACAAGCTCACGGACGAAAAAGGGGCAGTCTTCACCAACGCGTGGAACATTGAACAGCTACGTCGATTCTACCCCTAGAATTTCAAAGCTTTATGGTCCCATGTACATTATGTTCCCTCGAGTAATTTACTTTTTCACCGGTGAAAATCTCGACGTTAGAAGGGAGTACCAACCATGACCCATCATAGTCGATACCCCCTCGGGGGCTAGCGGGGGGACCCCCCCAAGTTCCTAGAAATCGAACGATTTTTTCCTATAAGAACGCCTCACACGGTCGAGTAATAACGGCACCTCGAGCCCCTTAAGGGCCGAGAGACAACGAGCCTGAGAACACCAACGCCCCCGGGCTATGGTAACTCTACTCACTCCCTCACCCTCAAGGCAATCAAGGTCGCCTTAACAAAAGACCGAACGAGGAAGCAAAGGAATTCCGAGCACAAGAAATAGTAGATATTCATAGATCTTGCAAACCACTTAAAGACATAGCATTTCCTTAAGATAAAAGTACTATACAAGGGGCCTTAGCACCCAGAATAAGCTCGCAGGCCTCAGTCTGTGTCTCGGCCCTCACTACCATCGTCCGCGCCCGAGCTAGTCTCGGGAGGAAGGATTTCCGGCTCAAACAACTTCACCAACCTTGCCCCAGGGGCCTCCGCATCGTCGATCAAGGCGTGGAGCCTCTCCTCGTTCTCTGTGTCGGTCTTGGAGATGTCAGTGATGAAGCCGTGGGACACCACCTCCATATCGTAAGGAAAGCCCGAGCAGACAACCACTATTGCCCGCTTCACCCCGGTATGAAGAGCGTCCCACATTCAATCCCTCAGCGTCGCGCCTAGGTAGCACAGCTGATCGACCAGCGCGTCGCCTCGAACCTCCTCCTTCGACTCGTCCGCAGGCTCGAGCTCCTAGGAGGCCGAGAGGTCATTTATCGCGGTCCTTAATCGACCGTTCAATGCAACCTCCCCGTCGAGCCGATCCTTGGCAGAGCGGGCCTCGACCTGAGCAGCCAAAAGCTCGTCCTTAAGCCCTGCGGAGACCGATGCATGGAAATTAGACGACACCAAAAAATACCTTGCAAAAAGAGGTATAAAGAAGCCTACCACGAATCCTCTAATCTAGAGCAGTGTTTTGACCAACCAAATCGGTATTGGCCCTCTCGATCTCCCTGTGAGAGGAGGCCAGGTCGGTGTTGGCGACCCGCAAGTCCTCGATCGCCTTGCCCGCCTGCGCGATAGCTCCATCTTTTTCCAGGAACGCCCTCTTCAAACGATCGACGTCATCAGAGAGGCTGCGAGATCAAGCCCGCTCCGCCTCGAGATCCACGAGGGCCTTCTTCTTGGCCTCCTCTGCGGCGCTCTGAGCAATCTCGCCCTTCACGCACTCCACCTTCATCTCTTGGAAGGCTTCTCGGGCAGAGGCGAGGTCAGCGTTGATAAGGACCTTTTCCTTGTCAAGATTGGCGGTGGCTTCCCTGTAGAATGCAGCCTCTTCCCGGGCCTTGGATGCAGCCTCCTCGACCGTCATGGTCCGCTCCCTCAGCCGCGTAGCCTCTTCCACCACCTTCCTCGAGGTCTCCCGAGCCTCAGCCAGAGCAGCCTCCCTCTCCTTTTTCTCCTCTTCGAGCGCCAAAAGCTCTTTGTAGGCCTTGAGGAGCTTCTCCTGCGACTCCAGGAGTTGGTCCTTGAGAAGAGGGAGTTGCTCCCAACCGCCCCTCGTCGCGTGGATAAAACTCAACTTTATGCGGGAGGTCTCTTTCAGATTCTGCGAGCCAGCAGTGGAACAGTAAGAATACAAAACCAAAACGTCCTACGGTAACTAATGCCCAAAGACACTTACAAAGTACGCTGGACTGAGTCCACTGTTGACGATGTCAGATAGGAGCCCCACCACGTGCTTCATCCAGAGGTGAAGCTCCTCGAGATGTTCCCACTTTTCGGCCTCCTTCCGATCATCCATAAAGATGTTAGGCTCGGATGGGTCGGTGGAGGCCCGAATGCGGATCCGATCATGGCACCAGCTTTCCATCTCCTCCTCCGTGCGTGCCTTGACACCCCAGATGAGCTCTTGGACAGTCTCGAGCGACCCCCCATGACGTAAATATAGGTCGATAAGGGAGGGGAATCGCCCGTCATCATCCACTGTCTTCCAGGACCCGGTCTCGTCGGTAGCGCCACCACTCGACGTCCTGACTTCATCCTCGTCGACGGGTTTGTGATCCTCCCACGGCCGTCGTTCTCAGAGAAATCCGGGAGCGATCCCCTCGATGCCGTAGATCGTGCCCTTGATCTCGGACTGAGGGTCCACCGGGGTGCGCATCATGCAAGCGAGCGCCAGCAAGCCATCCGCCCGCCCTGGCTTAGCCAGGATAGAAGCAGGCGCTCGAGGACGGAGCCACGCAGGGGTTGGCGGACCATAGACCGGCAGACCTTCCTCCCCGGTCTTAGGCCCCCGTGGCGACGGCGGCACTGGCTGTGACGGGCTGCGTGGCGGTGGCTCAAGCAGTTCTTCTAACTGCTGACTCTTCTGCCGCTGCTGCCTCTGGAGCTCCCGCAGCCCCTGCTACCGATCCTGCTCTAGCAGCTCCTCGAGCTGGTCCCCTTGTTGCCGCCACCCTTCTTCTTCTTCTTCTCCTTCCTACTGCGGCTGTTGCTGCCCCGCCCGCAGCTGTTGCTACGTCTCCTTCTCGCGCTCTTCCTCTTCCTTCTTCCTCTTCTCCTCGACGGAGTGGAGCCCGATGGGCCAAGGCGTCCGCTTCGTGACAGGGGAAGCCTCGACCTCCTCGTCCACGGAGTGGGCGTCCTTCGCAAGCCTGTCGCCATCGGACCCATCACTTATAGTGATAGGATCCCCCTCGACCCCAGAACGGGGAGGCTCGGGGGCTCCCTCCTGCTGTTGGGGGCGAGGCGCCTCGACCCGCTTCGGCGACGGCGGGGTGGACTCCCCCACCAATGGACGAGGCGGGGCGCTCTCGACACCCGTCGATGGCCGAGGATCGGAGGAGCCTGTAAGCACTCGAAAGCAAAAAGTCAGTCGCCATGATGATCGACATAAGGGTAACACGACTCCCATGATATCGGGAATGAACCGCTAACCTAAGTCTTTGGAGGCCGCTCCCACCTTAAGCCGCTTGGCCATCGAGGGCTGGGCCTGTTCGAGTGGCCGCTTCAACCTGAGGAAAGAGGAATAAGTGTAAGAGAAGCCGTTACCTGAGAAAATGCAAAGACATCGGAAGGTAAGAATCATGACGTCGAAGATCTTACCCCACAGGAAGAGCGACCGGCCTACCAGCGCCTCGACCAGCGGGCCTCGATCCACCCCGCGTCGAGGCTCCGGGCCCCTCACGAACGGGCGCAAGTTTCGGCTCGGCGTCTCCCGCCTGGCCAACGCCTGGACTAGTACTCCCACGACACGTTTCCCCCTTACTCGAGGCCGCGGCGCGTCCAAGGGTCAATGGCCCCGTCGCCAGAGACTTAACCCGGTCGCCTGCCTTAGATGCGGGAGGAGGTTGGGGGCGGGGGACGGTCCGACCTTGCGCAGGCGCTGGGGGGTTGTTGACACTTGCTAACACCACTTGAATACTAGGTTGTCATCCCCAGCATGGCACTAGAGTGTACTATGGTATTTATACGCACACAGATAATCCGCAAGCGCACGGATACCGTTGAAGCTTTTACCCGGTTAAAGGTTTTATCGTATCCACAGGGAAACGGGAGAACCAACTACGCTCTAACTTAACCAAGATAGATAGATAGGTGTAAATAGGAAAGATGATAGAATCGAATAAGAACAATATTAAAGGTAAGATAACAGTGAGTGATAATATGGGAATAGAGAGTAGAGCAATTCTAGTATATGGGCGATGGTAGCAGAATAGAGAGGATAACTATGGTTTCTCTACTTCAAAGGGGTATGTCTATATCTGTGACGAACCACGTGATAAGAGTACACCACAAAGGATGCTTATCCATAGGCCGATAAACCCTACTCGTCCTGCTAACGAGAGGTGGACTACAGGGGACCAACGTAACTGTCACCTACGCGGCCTACCACACGATCCAGATAGTCGGGGGATATCCACAAGTAATCTAGGTCTAAGCACCACGCTTACACCTATACTACAACTCTAACCTATAGGGTCCTATAGATTAGAAGTACTCAAAAGAGTTGTGAACCAGAACATGCATGATTAGTAATTGCATAATGAATTAGAAGTAGATTACCAGAGTCATCCCATGAGCAAGCTTGATTAGAGCTTGATCATGGCGAAGTACAACCGGAGGAAGAACCGACAGGCCGGCCTCTCCTCTAATCCTCCTTCGCTCTCCATCTCACTACTATCTAGATCTACTCTAGTTTAGAGAAGAGAGGAGAGCTCTCATCTCTAAACCCTAGCTTTTGCTCTGTCTATGAATAATGAATAATGATCAAGGGGGTGCCTCCTCCAGGGGCCGGGGGGTCTGGTTTTATAGTCCCCTCAAGTGAACCTGGGCCGTCGGATCAAACCGACATTGATTGAACGGTTATTCTTGATCCTTTAGGTCGGTGGAGCATAATCCGCGAGATTGAGTGTGATTGGCCACAGGAGGTGGGCGGGCGCCCAGTAGGACAGGGCGGGCGCCCTGTCTCTGGCCCCGTTTCGCCTCCGCTTCGGTCTCGTGGCTTCTGGAGTCTTCTAGATGTAAGATAATTGCGCAGCACGTTAATATCTTTACGTAATCCCGACATGTGGGCCTTTCTTCCATATTTCCTGATAACCCCCTGCAGAAATAGACAAACACCAAAACTCGTGGAATTCTGTCAGATAAAACCCTAAGTCTTGATGTTGATTTCATTTGGATCCTTTTCTTTGTTTATTTGATAGTTAAATTTGATACTTAAGGACCGTCAACAAACTCCCCCAAGCTTACCTCTTGCTCGTCCCTGAGTAAGGATAGACTCAGCTATGGATCATAAGTTGTTGCAATATCTTTAAAAATTGACGGTACACATGCTTTTAAATGAGGTCTCATCTCTGAGTTAGAGTAAACTGTCAAGACTTTAAGCTTACTTACTTTACCTTCACCATGGGACTTGTAACTGTCACTTCTGTCTTGAGTGGTTAAAAGATAGAACAGTCTAGCCAAGTGCCATGTCTCTATTCTTGATCAGCTATAGCTCTGGAGTTTTTGTAGATTTTCAAATAAAACTCAGAGATTCCTTTGTATGACTCTCTCATATCTCTCTTTTGTGGTATTTCTGGATCCTTACCAAGGCAGTGATGGTATATGCCTTCTCTCAAAATATGTGGTATTTGTGGTATAAGGCATAGTGACATTGCCTTCTCTCTCACCCTACTCTAATAAGGCTTTAATATCTGGAGCTCATAGGTGGGAGATAACGTCTACGTACTTACAAGACATTTATTGTATAGTCATACCATAGATCCAAAGAAACAAATCGATAAGCCAAATCAAGATGTGCATGTGTGGCGAATGAATAGTGTATGGTGATGATGGTGATAGCAATGGTGAAAGTTTAATTCTACTTTTGCTCTTTTGAGGGGATACATACCTTCCTTGCTTTTTGAAACTTTATGAGGAGAATGAGATGCTCTTCTTTTTCTTTTCTCTCAGATGGGTATCCGGTACCCCTAATTCTACTGTCGGACACTTGTCCATTTTTACCACTCGTCTCACTCTTTTTCTTTTCTTTCGAGGTTCCGGGCACTTGCCCCTTTTTATTTCCTCGTTTATTATTTTTTTTCTTTTCTCTTTTTTTTTCTTCTTTTTTTTCAGAGCACTCATCTCTTAAGATAATATAGCAAGTGGTAGTAGCAAGATAACTTGAGCATTTATTTCACAAGGGAAAAACACAGATGTTTTTGGCTATTCTCTCCCGAATTAGGAGTAGAATATTTTTAGGTGATTCTGGAGATGGAAATGGATGAATATATGTGGATGGTACTTCCGGAGTAGAAGTAGCATATATATGAGTGAACGTGCAAGTGAATCTTGATTTAACCACATGACAAGCTCCTAAGGGTCTACACAGCTTGACCACACTCAATGCTCATAAGCAGTAAATAATAAATATTTGGCTCAAAGTCTAGCAAGCATGTATATATGGCTGTGGTAGGAATTTAAACTTTCATCATACAAGAACTCATCATGCAACATTTTAAAGATTTTTCAAAGATAAAATTCTCCAGAATTCTAGCATCTCTAGGAATAGATAAACAGCAGCTCAACCTTCCCATATCATATCCGTTAACAACTTAGATTTCAGATCAAGTTTTCATCCCACAAGTTTAGATCTAGAGCAAGCTTTAAATTATAACAGTTATGTCTAAACTTGAGAGAGAACTTCAAATTTGCAAATTAGGCAAAGCAACTATTCATCATATCCATGCTAGAGTTTTATTATTAAGATTCAGATTAGCATAGCCACTTTATTTATTTATTAAACACACTAAGCAAAAGATATATATATATAAGCACAAAATCTTTATTTGGTTTTTCATAGTTTATGTATTTTAATATTCTAATATAATATAAGTATAAAAATAAGTAGAAATACTTAGCGAGATAAATGGGGGTGCTCTCCCCCAAGCTGAATTTTGACGTAATTTCTCTTGTTGTAGCTAGCAGGTGGCAGAGGTGTATTTGAAAGTCAGCAGCATTCTGACAGCGATTAGAATGTCCTCCGTCTGCTAGTCTTCTTGATTCTTAAATTCTGTGGAGCTCAAATAGACAACAAAGCTTGTGGAACTAATTAAGTGTTAGCATAAATATCTAGCCTTCATCACGTTGAGCTTCCTCAATAAATATTACTCCCTGTTTTTATATTTTTATTTTATAAAGTAGAAAAGAAATATTTATTTTATTTTTATGCCACCACAGTGAAGGTACTTATGGGTTTTATGCCACTCGTATACTCACATGGGGCTTAGTATTTTTTAACATTTTTATTTTCTTTTCAAGATAGCATGATTAACTAAAAATCTATTTAAGGAAAGTAAATAATTAAAGGGAAAAGGGAATGCAGAAAGGATAAATATGGATAACTACCAATCTTACCTTTCGGCGAGGGTTCAATGTTTTAAGTCTTCTTGACAAGACTTCTCACCGTGTTCATTCTTCAGGTGCGTCATTTGATTCAGGTGCGGACCTTGACGTCTACACCTTTTAATACGGTGTCACCCATGTTCTTTGTTTGCCCAGCAGTTCAAAGTGCGGTGTTAGCAGTATCTTGCTCAGTGTGTTTGTGCTCGTAGTGTACCTGCTCATAGAGACAAGGCAGAGATCAAGTGCATGGGCCCTGTTGGTAGAAAACACCAACAGAACCAAAAGTGTATTTGTTCTTCTCTAACCTTAAGCATAGTGAGCAAGACAAAGTTGATGGATGATAAGTTCATGAGTGTAGCACTTATAACATTTGTCAGATCAGATCGCTCAACCTTATGGAAAGATAATCTATTTATGTATATGTCTTTTTCTTTATATCTCTCAATGATTGAATGTGTAACATTTTAGCTCATATGATTAGGAGTGTGGGATCATGGAGGTAGTACTAAGAACAAGGATTAAAGGACTAAACATGTTTAATCAGTTAGGTTGGTTAATCTAGAGTTGTAAATCATACACGTTTGTCTCTTTTATTTATATGAACGCCAGAACCAAGGAGAAGCTTATAAAAGTGATAGTAAAGTACCTTAAGATGTTACCTTGCTTGAAGAGTGATGGTACAGTATCATCTTGTGGAAGCTTTTCTTTCTTAGCGGTTGTGCATCGTGTTTGTGGCACCCTCCATGGATCATCTCTTTATGATGAATGAGCTATGTCCTTCTTGTGCAAATTGTTAAACTTCATGTGTCACTCTCTTCGTCTCTAATGTGAGTTTATCTCAGGACTTCCCAAATCGATATTGAAAGTTTTTCTGTAGGGGTTAGTCCGACAAAAATATACCAATGTCTACACAAGCAGTTTTTAGTTCAATAACTGAACTAGACTCCATGTCCAATCAGATTAAGGAAGGCTGTTTAACCTAAGCACCATGCTTAATTTAAAAGCCAATAGAAGTATGTGCAGTACTTCCAAACTAATACTTTCTAGTAAATAGACAAAGGTAACATGACAGCATTTATAGAGATCTACTCAAGTGGAGATGAAGTAGTGTGATTAGTATTTAACAAATTGAGCATGTCTTAAAGGTAGGGACAACCAATATAGCAACATGGCAAAGGATGTTTTTATGTAAAGTACTCCCCCAAGCTTGAATTTTGCAGAATTCAAGTTTGGATGAATTTAATTCAATGTTGTATGATGATTGGTTGGACATACCTTGTGCTTGTCGTTCATCCGAACTTCTTGCTTCAATCCTGGAAAGGTTAGTGACAATAATACCCGAAGGAATATTTTTACAATTATCCTTATATGCTCAATACACAAGGTAATGTTGCAAATAATTAAAAACTCATGTTACGATTTGATCAGTGCTTATTTTAGGACACCAAGCTTGTCCTTGGGAAACCATCAATTTATGTCAGCGAAGTGGTTTCCCTTCCAACGCTGACCTATATCAAGATCAACTCAACGAGATCTGCAATATTTATTATAGACATATGCATCAACAACCGCCCTTTTAAAGTTTTTATAAATAGAAAGGAAGAGGGGGTTGGAGATCTCAAATGTGGTGATGTTGGAGAGACCAATAGATTGGGAAGATGTTGCATATGAGCCTGGAGTAAACAAAGTGGCTATGAAATAAATTCCATGCTCATTAATGTTATCTTCGTCTCCAATCTGAATGTTCAGAGTTCCTCTTGGATTGGTCTCACTTATGTCCTCTTCTATAGTTGGATGAATCCCATCTTCAAAGGGAGTCAAGAACTCACCATTTGAAATTGAACCAAAGTCAGAATCCATTAAGGCTTCTTCCTTATCCATCCATTCTACACATTCTAGCCATTTAGAACTTGTGATCAAAATAGGGGAGGTGTTAGAATTTTCTATATGGCTTAGCTCTCCTTCTATGGCATTACTTGACATGCCATCCTTATGGTCTTCATGACTCCTATGGTTTGGTCGTCTTGGTGAATTGCTAGGATTATCATGAGACTGAAAAGAAGAGGGATAAGAGGTATCTCTAAGGTCAAGGATGGATTTAGAACTTGTGAACTTGGAAGGGGAGTAGATAGAATTGTCTATATGGCTTAGCTCTCCTTCACTTGATATGTCATCCTCGACTTCTTCATGATAGGAACCAGGACATTCTCTAAGAGAAACATTATTGCAATGATTTGAATTATCCCTGCTTGAAGGTCTCTTATAGAACCAGAAGTCTAAACCATCAGAATCTAAAAGATTTAAGGTCGGAATTCCTTCCTCCCTTGGAGAATTTTGGGGTATTGATGGTTTAGGATCGATAGCTAAAGTTTGGGATTGAAGTGGTTGTGATCTGGCTATCGAAACTTCTTCTTCTTGTCTAGGAACTGGTTCTTTCTCTTTCTCAGGGATATAAAAGCTAGGAGACTTTCCGCTCATTAAATCAATCAAATTCCAAGCTTCACTAACGGATTGGTGGTGGAAAGATCCTCCAGAGGCCGCATGAAGGGTTTGCTTATTTTTCCTACTAAGGCCCTCAAAAAAGTGAATTAGAAGAACTTCTTCTGGAATAGAAAGTTTTGGGCCAGTAAGAGTAAGGTTAATAAAGCGGTCCCATGATTTGCCAAGAGATTCTTCTTCCAGTTGTCTAAAAGAAAGAATCTCACGCCGAAGTTCCACCACTTTGGAGATTGGAAAATATTTAGAAAGAAAACTACTATATAACTCCTTCCAATCTTCATGAACACTCCCTACTTTGAGTTTATACCAATGTCTAGCTTTTCCCGTTAAAGAGAACGGAAAGAGCTTCCATTTAAGGGTCTCATCGGACATGCCTTCTATGTGAAGGAGGTCACAGACTCGATAAAACTCTCTTAGGTGTGTGTATGGGTTTTCCTCACCTTTTGAGAAAGGTTGTTTTTGAATAAATTCTATGTATTCGGGGTCTATCTCAAAACTAGATGCTATGATAGGCTTTGAAGATTTTGGTGGTTCGAGATGTGTGCCCATAGGTCTATGAAATTCATAGATAGACATGTTTGAATTCATAATAGACCAGAGATCAAGGATTAGATAAGAAGAAAGAATAGCAGAGATGAGGCAAAGGATAAAAGGAAAATATTTTTTTTATTTATTTATTTTTTATAAAATCATTAAACTAGTTCGTAGTCAACTCAGCAACCGTTTCCACGGCAACGGCGCCAAAAATGCTTGTTGACACTTGCTAACACCACTTGAATACTAGGTTGTCATCCCCAGCATGGCACTAGAGTGTACTATGGTATTTATACGCACACAGATAATCCGCAAGCGCACGGATACCATTGAAGCTTTTACCCGGTTAAAGGTTTTATCGTATCCACAGGGAAATAGGAGAACCAACTACGCTCTAACTTAACCAAGATAGATAGATAGGTGTAAATAGGAAAGATGATAGAATCGAATAAGAACAATATTAAAGGTAAGATAACAGTGAGTGATCCGATAAACCCTACCCGTCCTGCTAACGAGAGGTGGACTACAGGGGACCAACGTAACTGTCACCTACGCGGCCTACCACACGATCCAGCTAGTCAGGGGATATCCACAAGTAATCTAGGTCTAAGTACCACGCTTACACCTATACTACAACTGTAACCTATAGGGTCCTATAGATTAGAAGTACTCAAAAGAGTTGTGAACCAGAACATAAATGATTAGTAATTGCATAATGAATTAGAAGTAGATTACTAGAGTCATCCCATGAGCAAGCTTGATTAGAGCTTGATCACGGCGAAGTACAACCGGAGGAAGAACCGACAGGCCGGCCTCTCCTCTAATCCTCCTTCGCTCTCCATCTCGCTACTATCTAGATCTACTCTAGTTTAGAGAAGAGAGGAGAGCTCTCATCTCTAAACCCTAGCTTTTGCTCTGTCTATGAATAATGAATAATGATCAAGGGGGTGCCTCCTCCAGGGGTCGGGGGGTCTGGTTTTATAGTCCCCTCAAGTGAACCTGGGCCGTCGGATCAAACCGACATTGATTGAACGGTTATTCTTGATCCTTTAGGTCGGTGGAGCATAATCCGCGAGATTGAGCGTGATTGGCCACAAGAGGTGGGCGGGCGCCCAGTAGGACAGGGCGGGCGCCCTGTCTCTGGCCCCGTTTCGCCTCCGCTTCGATCTTGTGGCTTCTGGAGTCTTCTAGATGTAAGATAATTGCGCAGCACGTTAATATCTTTACGTAATCCCGGCATGTGGGCCTTTTTCCATATTTCCTGATAACCCCCTGCAGAAATAGACAAACACCAAAACTCGTGGAATTCTGTCAGATAAAACCCTAATTCTTTATGTTGATTTCATTTGGATCCTTTTCTTTGTTTATTTGATAGTTAAATTTGATACTTAAGGACCGTCAACAGGGGTGTCGGCGTGAGAGCGGCGCGGAGATGACTCCCTCTGTTGACTCTCACGAGGCCCGCTTGGCGCTCCCTTAGGGACTCCCGTCCGCGGGACGTCGACGCCGGTCTAAGCCGGATCCTCGAGGATCCTATCGAGACGGGACGCCATCCCCTCGGAGTCGTCGCTGTCGTCGTCACCATCGCCGCCATCGTCCACATCGGGGGATTCTTCCTCAGGCTCCCCCCTTTGCCTGGACTTCGCTCGACGAGTCTCCAACGCTTGTCGCACGAGATTCTTCTTCTTTTCCATGTCCTCTGTGGACTTTAGCTTCTCCGCGGACTCGCGCCTCTTGTCGCGATCCACGTCATCCTCCTTCACCGGAGGCTTCGAGGATCGAGCGTCGATCGATCCCTGCACGAGCAAAGATAAGTCTTAAAGAAGGTCGAAGAAAATCCAGAATCAGAACCATAAATAGGAAATGGACTTACCAGGTCAATCCACCCTTGATCGAGCCTCATAGGGAAGCCGTTGACGTGCTGTTGATGCAAAAAGTGGATCTGCAAACACAAAGGGCTGATACCCGATTCAAACGTTAAGGCGTGCCAGCCGATTTGACCTTACTATCGGCAAAGGTGATAACTCGAATACTTTGGTCCCAAAAATAGCGATGCGCCCGGATGCCACGGCCAAGAGGTATTCACGCGGAACTCGAGAATACGCCGAGCTTAAGTCGACGAACTCCTAAGAACTCGTAATCAAAAAGAAAATATGACAAAGTCGTCAAAAAAGTAGATGCTGGAATATGAGTAAAAACTTGTGTTTGATTGATTGATCGATTCTCCATTACAAGGCCCTAGGGTCTACATTTATACCCTGCTCAAAGAGCTACAATCAGACACGACTAGGACTCGAATTCCAAATTAAATAGAATCTGTATACAAAACTATTTAAATAACTAAGGAAAACACAAAACTATCCTCTCGTGACAAACTGTGACACCACCATGGACCAATCGTCAACCTTCATGTTCGCCTTCCGAGTCATTGGCAGACTCCTCATCATAGAAATCGACAAAGGCTAACGCTGACCATCGGCATGAACGCGTCACCACTCATGGACTTAGTCACATTCAGCTGTCCCTTCATCGGCAACCACCTTCATCGGCAATTCTCCTGCAGACCATTTACTGTTGCCCTATCTTGCCAATCTATGCTCTACCGATCCTGGGTACGTGTCCAAAAACGGTGTCAACACTTGCCCCCCAATTTCGGAGTATAAAATCATTAATGCTCTAAAATTTTCTGCAGTAATGATGCCTTTCCGCAATTAATCCTCTCAATTTGGTAACCGACCGTTGAAATTGAACAACTCTGGCCCGATTCTTCCGCAGATTCCTCGAATTCCTCAACCTCCCAAACTGGACATCTCCACTTTATTCGCCCATCCGCAATATTACCGTTAGAAGGAGCTGTCGATGGACCGACCAGGAAATCCCACACAGTGAAATATCTCCAGATTATGACCGCTTCTTGTCAAATCACCTGCGCAATCCCTTGATTGTCGTGCGAACAGTTACCATATCCACCTGAGTATCCTCGAATTTCACGGATACGGCGAAGAGATAAGTCAGATTTGCCCTTGCCCGTTTTGTCCTATAAATAGTTCCTTCTCGGGTACTCCTTCTCCATCGCATCATTCTACAGCCCCAACTCTGCTTTTCTGGCGGCTGCACTGTTCGAGAGCTCCAAGAACTTCGACAAGAACCTCCTCCAACAACCCCCAAGTTCTCAATCTTCTCCCCTACTAGGAGATGCCCATTAACTTCATTGTTCTTGAGGTCAGCGTACTGCTCTTTTTCCTGCACTTTCATTGTATCCCTGTTTATCCGCAATCTATCTTACCAAATTCTTTTTCCTTTTTGTTCTTCTTTTCACTCCCAAAAATTTCTAGGATTTGGTCAAAAAAATCGTTATTCCTACCGATCAACCCCACCTTCAATGCCTTGGTCCACTAGGAAACTTAGATCCCACCGATCTTATAAATGCGGAGACCAACACAAGGATACGGTGTCCGATAAGAGTAGGTGTTGACTTTGGGTTTTATCCCAATTTGGTCTCTCATTACTTCGGCAATCTTATCGGCCCAATAAGCATCGACATCTTGCCAATGAGGCGGTTGCGGATCTGGCACCTGTTGATACACTTCCACGTGTCTATGCGGTGCACGATCTGCATGGAACATTGGGTTAATCATTTGACCACCAATCTGCTGACCACCAATCTGTCGTCCAAGATTCATCGACTGGTTGACCATCCCTTGATTATGGAACCCAGGTTGGATCTGGCCTTATTGAAACCCTATAGCCTGATGATTCTGTTGGGGCATTTGTGGAAAGACGTGCTGCCCAGGCCATCCACTATTAGCATTCATCGGCATAGGTCCTGCCGATGACTGGTAATTGGGCATCATCATTGAATTGACATACCCTGGCGGAGTCATAAACCTCTGTTGCGTCGGCATTGAATCTGCCGATGCATTAGGTCTAGCAGTAGTAGTTGTAGTATACTGGGGACTCTGATTCATCGGCATATTTGGAGGTGCCGATGCCATAGGAGCCTTGCCTCTCATATCAGCCCTTTGAGACGTAATAGGTGTTTTCAACATGAACTCTGGGGGCATCCCAAAACCCCACCAGTTAGGAGGAACAGATCCCGACATTGCCAATGCCAATAGGTCTGTAGTGAGCTTGATCGACTCATCTGATGTTGATGGATTGGCCGCCATTGGCGTGGATTGCGCGTTAGTGACTCCTAACGTACTTGGAGGAATAGCTGTTTCTGCGCCTGCAGCGGCTGTTGCAGCCGATAGAGCTGTGACAACTGGTGACCCTGGCTGATGATGAGAAGGACCAACATAATTTGGTGGCAATTGTCCTTCTTTGAAAGTTCTAGCCACGGCATTGAAAACCGTATTGGACAGCACACCAGCTTGATTGATCAAGGCACGGTTGATAGCACTATCAACCATGTCTTGAAGTTTACCAGGATTGGCTTCAAAAGTAACCTGCCGAGGCATCGGTAGTGCTTCCTTCTGGATCACCTCGCCACTCCTGTTTATGCTGAAGGACTTCAAACATTGTTGCTTGTAATCCTCCATAGCCTTTCCAATAGGTTGCTTCTGCTCATCTTTGAGATTAGCTTCCGTCACGGGGATGACATTCTCCAAATCAAAATCGCTAGTCGCCATGTCGATCTTGATCTTGAAACTGTCCCACCGGGCATGCCAAAAGATGTGTTGATGCAAAAAGTGGATCTGCAAACACAAAGGGCTAATACCCAATTCAAACGTTAAGGCGTGCCAACTGATTTGACCTTACTATCGGCAAAGGTGATAACTCGAAGACTTTGGTCCCGACAATAGCGATGCGCCCGGATGCCACGGCCAAGAGGTATTCACGCGGAATTCGAGAATACGCCGAGCTTAAGTCGACGAACTCCTAAGAACTCGTAATGAAAAAGAAAATATGACGAAGTTGTCGAAAAAGTAGATGCTGGAATATGAGTAAAAACTTGTGTTTGATTGATTGATCGATTCTCCATTACAAGGCCCTAGGGTCTACATTTATACCCTACTCAAAGAGCTACAATCAGACATGACTAGGACTCGAATTCCAAATTAAACAGAATCCGTATACAAAACGATTTAAATAACTAAGTAAAACACAAAACTATCCTCCCGTGACAAACTGGGACACCACCATGGACCAATCGTCAACCTTCATGTTCTCCTCATTGTAGCCATCGACAAATGCTAACGCTGACCATCGGCATGAACGCGTCACCACTCATGGACTTAGTCACATTCAGCTGTCCCTTCATCGGCAACCACCTTCATTGGCAATTCTCCTGCAGACCATTTAATGTTGCCCTATCTTGCCGATCTATGCTCTACCGATCTTGGGTACGTGTCCAAAAACGGTGTCAACACGTGCTCAGGCTGAAAGTCACTTGCAACGGCCGCCCTGACTCGGGCGGCGACCTCATCGTCTGCAGGCGCTTCATTAGACATCCGGCAAGCCTCGAGAACGCGAGACGAGACGCCAGGGCCCATTTTGTCCATCCTCAACGGCCGAGACATCAACGGGAGCACCCGTCGGTGATGACCGATGGAAAGGACGAGTGCGGCCATCAGGCCCTCCTCACGCAGCTTCTTCAGGGCGTCGAGGATGGGGTCGAGCCGCGGTTGGTGGGCCTAGACAACACCGTACCTCCAGTGGTCCGGGCACTCCGAGATCAAGCGCCCGGTGTAGGCAGGGAGGAGATCGTCGTTCCGTAGGTAGAACCATTGGGAGTCCCACCCGGCGTGGTTCGACGTTAATCCCACCGGGATGTACTCACGCGGTTTCTCCGCCTTGCCGGTCTTCAGTACCAGGTTGAGGCACCCGGCCCGCACCGGTTTCCTCACCCCTGTGATTCCACTGGGGCATGGAAGAGCTCACCCCGGTATAAGTGGAGCCATAGGTCCCAGTGTGGCATCATCTCGAGGTAGCCCTCACACACCGCGGCAAAAACCGCCGCGGCGGTGATGGCATTCGGCAAAAAATGCTGGAGCTCCACCCTGTAGTGGTGGCAGAGCGCCCGCATAAAAAGACTTAGAGGGGAGCCCAGGACGTGGCGGTGGAACTTGGCGAAGGAGACCACGAAACCCATGGGCGGCCTTGGCTCCCGGTGGTCCGCTGCCGGCGAGATCCACTTTGGCCTCGACGACGAAACGCAGGGACGTAGGAGCCCCTCCCTCTCGAGATCCAACAGCCGGCGCTCCGTCATCGACGCCGGGAGCCAGTCATCGGCGGCGATGAGTCTCACCAGCATCTTTAGGAGGAAGAGGAACGACTGAGCTACTGCTCGAGGGTGCACGCGCACGTGTGACGGTAAGGAGGCGGAGGCAAGAGCAAAGGCCGAAGGCGGAAGACGGAAGGAATAACGATCCGGAGACCCAAGGATATTTATAGAATGCTGGCCACCAATGGACAGATCCGACAAACACGGTAACTCCTCTAATAAATGCGCTGCCTAACGGTCCTTATCTCTCTCACAGACAGGACGCTACGAATCCCGCGCCGGTACAGTGCCGCAACGGCTCCCGCCTAAAAAGGCGCGCCCAACAGGCAAAAAGGCGAACCGCCGCGATCCTTTCCTTCCCCTATAAGCCAAGGTATGTACTCATGACAATGAGAATCTCGAGAGGTCGCAGGTTGACCCACCGAACAGGTTCGACAGCCGATCTCGAGTACCCGAGTTAGGGATGCCCAACGAGCGGTCGAAAAACGAGGCCAGCCTCGAGGACTCACTGGGGATGTCCATGGCAAGGACGAGACAGTCGAGAGGAATCCCCCCGAGGGGAGGCATCGAGCCATTGGACTCTATCGAATGAGACCGGTAACCCCGACCATGTCGACCCCGCTTTATGAGAACGCCTCCGGGCTACAGCTGACCACCTCAAACGGGGCACAGGTTGTCACTTGGATTACCCACTAGGAGCTCAATCTGGGGTAGATGGTGCTCGCTCCACCGGGAGTACGTCAATGTTGACGGTCCTTAAGTACCAAATATAATCAACAAATAAATAAAGGAAAGGATCCAAATGCAACCAACACCCAGACTTACGGTTTTATCTGACAGAATTCCATGAGTTTTGGTGTTTCTCTATTTCTGCAGGGGGTTATCAGGAAATATGGAAGAAAGGCCCACATGTCGGGTTTACATAGAGATATTAATGTGCCGCGCAATTTTCTATCATCTAGAAGACTCCAGAAGCCACGGGAACAAAGCGGAAGCCGAGAGGGCTCAGGGACAGGGCGACCGCCCAAGTCCTTAGGGCGCCCACCCACCTATTTCGGCCAATCACGTTCAACTTCGCGGATTACGCTCCACCGACCTAAAGGATAAAGAATAACCATTCAATCAATGTCGGTTTGATCCGACGGCCCAGATTCACTTGAGGGGACTATATAACCAGACCCCCTGGCCCTTGGAGGAGGCACCCCTTGATCATTATTCATTATTCATAGACAGAGCAAAAGCTAGGGTTTGGAGATGAGAGCTCTCCTCTCATCTCTAAACTAGAGTAGATCTAGATAGTAGCGAGATGGAGAGCGAAGGAGGATTAGAGGAGAGGCCGGCCTGTTGATTCTTCCTCCGGTTGTACTTCATCATGATCAAGCTCTAATCAAGCTTGCTCATGGGATGACTCTAGTAATCTACTTCTAATTCATTATGCAATTACTAATCATGTATGTTCTGGTTCACAACTCTTTTGAGTACTTTAATCTATTGGACGCTATAGGTGAGAGTTGTAGTATAGGTGTAAGCGTGGTGCTTAGACCTGGATTACTTGTGGATATCCCCTGTCTAGCTGGATCGTGTAGTAGGCCGCGTAGGTGACAGATACGTTGGTCCCCTGTAGTCCACCTCTTGTTAGCAGGACGGGTAGGGTTTATCGGCCTATGGATAAGCATCCTTTGTGGTGTATTCTTATCACGTGGTTCGTCCCAGACATAGACATACCCCTTTGAAGTAGAGAAACCATAGTTATCCTCTCTATTCTGTTACCATCGCCCATATACTAGATTGCTCTACTCTCTATTCCCATATTATCACCTATTGTTATCTTATCTTTAATATTGTTCTTATTCAGTTCTACCATCTTTCATATTTACACTTATCTATCTATCTTGGTTAAGTTAGAGCGTAGTTGGTTCCCCCGTTTCCCTGTGGATACGATAAAACCTTTAACCGGGTAAAAGCTACAACGGTATCCGTGCGCTTGCGAATTATCTGTGTGCATATAAATACCATAGTACACTCTAGTGCCATGCTGGGGATGACAACCTAGTATTCAAGTGGTGTTAGCAAGTGTCAACAAGCATTTTTGGCGCCGTTGCCTGGGAAACGGTTGCTGAGTTGACTACGAACTAGCTTAATCATTTTCTAAAAAAATAAAATAATAATAATAATAATAATAATAATAATAATAATAATAATAATAATAATATATTTCCTTTTATCCTTTGCCTTATCAATGCTATTCTTTCTTCTTATCTAATCCTTGATCTCTGGTCTATAATAAATTCATACATGTCTATCTATGAGTTTCATAGACCTACGGGCACACATCTCGAACCACAAAAATCTTCAAAGCCTATCATAGCATCTAGTTTTGAGATAGACCGCGAATACAAAGAATTTGTTAAAAAACGACCTTTCTCAGGAGAAGGTGAGGAAAACCCATACACACACCTAAGAGAGTTTTATAGAGTCTGTGACCTCCTTCGCATAGAAGGCATGTCCGATGAGACCCTTAAATGGAAGCTCTTTCCGTTCTCTTTAACGGGAAAAGCTAGACATTGGTACAAACTCAAAGTAGGGAGTGTTCATGGAGATTGGAAGGAGTTATATAGTAGTTTTCTTTCTAAATATTTTCCAATCTCCAAAGTGGTGGAACTTCGGCGTGAAATTATTTCTTTTAGACAACTGGAAGAAGAATCTCTCGGCAAATCATGGGACCGCTTTATTAACCTTACTCTCACTAGCCCAAAGCTTTCTATTCGAGAAGAAGTTCTTCTAATTCACTTTTTTGAGGGCCTTAGTAGGAAAAATAAGCAAACCCTTCATGCGGGCTCTAGAGGATCTTTCCACCACCTATCCGCTAGTGAAGCTTGGAATTTGATTGATTTAATGAGCGGAAAGTCTCCTAGCTTTTATATCCTTGAGAAAGAGAAAGAACCAGTTCCTAAACAAGAAGAAGAAGTTTTGAGAGCCAGATCACAACCATTTCAATCCCAAACTTTAGCTATCGATCCTAAACCATCAATACCCCAAAATTCTCCAAGGGAGGAAGGAATTCCGACCTTAAATCTTTCAAATACTGATGGTTTAGACTTCTGGTTCCATAAGAGAACTTCAAGCAGGGATAATTCAAATCCTTGCAATAATGGTTCTCTTAGAGAATGTCCTGGTTCCTGTTATGAAGAAGTTGAGGATGACATATCAAGTGAAGGAGAGCTAAGCCATATAGAAAATTCTATCTGCTCCCCTTCCATGTTCAAAAGTTCTAAATCCATCCTTGACCTTAGAGATCCCTCTTATCCCTCTTCTTTTCAGTCTCATGATGTTCCTAGCAATTCACCAAGACGACCAAACCATAGGAGTCATGAAGACCATAAGGATGGCAAGTCAAGTAATGCCATAGAAGGAGAGCTTAGCTATATAGAAAATTCTAACACCTCCCCTTTCCTGATCACAAGTTCTAAATGGCTAGAATGTGTAGAATGGATGGATAAGGAAGAAGCCTTAATGGATTCTGACTTTGGCTCAATTTCAAATGGTGAGTTCTTGACTCCCTTTGAAGATGAGATTCATCCAACTACAGAAGAGGACATAGGTGAGACCAATCCAGGAGAAACTCCGAACATTCAGATTGGAGACGAAGATAACATTAATGAGCATGAAATTTATTTCATAGCCACTTTGTTTACTCCATGCTCATATGCAACATCTTCCCAATCTATTGGTCTCTCCAACATCACCACATTTGAGATCTCCAACCCCCTCTTCCTTTCTCTTTATAAAAACTTTAAAAGGGCAGTTGTTGATGCATATGTCTATAATAAATACTGCAGATCTCGTTGAGTTGATCTTGATATAGGTCAGCATTGGAAGGAAAACCACTTCGCCGACATAAATTGATGGTTTCCCAAGGACAAGCTTAGTGTCCTAAAATAAGCACTGATCAGAATGTAACGAGCTTTTAATTATCTACAACATTACCTTGTGTATTGAGCATATGAGGATAATTGTAAAAATATTCCTTCGGGTATTCTTGTCACTAACCTTTCTGGATTAGAGCAAGAAGATTGGATGAATGACAAGCAGAAGGTATGTCCAATCAAGAATCATACAACATTGAATTAAATCCAAACTTGAATTTTGCAAAATTCAAGCTTGGGGGAGTACTTTACATAAAAACATCATTTGCCATGTTGCTATGTTGGTTGTCCATACCTTTGAGACATGCTCAATTTGTTAGATACTAATCACACTACTTCATCTATACTTGAGTATGCTACCTTTATTTGCTTTAGTATATGTCTTGGTTTGGAGTAGTTTCATTTATCTCCTAAATAAACAAGGTGCTTAGTTTAGGAATGATGATCTTATTTCCAAGGGATTTTAAATTAAGCATGGTGCTTAGGTTAAAATGCCGTCCTAAATCAAATTTGACATGGTGTCTAAGTTGATTTTTGAGCGGATAGTATGCTATAGTAGATATTGGATATTTTGTTGGACTAACCCCTGTTGACGGTCCTTAAGTATCAAATTTAATTATCAAATAAATAAAGAAAAGGATCCAAATGAAATCAACATCTAGACTTAGGGTTTTATCTGACAGAATTCCACGAGTTTTGGTGTTTGTCTATTTCTGCAGGGGGTTATCAGGAAATATGGAAGAAAGACCCACACGTCGGGATTACATAAAGATATTAACGTGCCGCGCAATTATCTTACATCTAGAAGACTCCAGAAGCCACGAGACCGGAGCGGAGGCGAAACGGGGCCTGACCCTGGGTGCCCGCCCAGGTGATCAGGGCGCCCACCCACCTCCTGAGTCCAATCAGGACTCTGCTTTGCGGGAGATCTCCACCGACCTAAAGGATGAATCTAAACCATACAATCTATGTCGGTTTGATCCAACGGCCCATATTCACTTGAAGGGACTATAAAACCAGACCCCCTGGCCCCTGGAGGAGGGAGCCTCCCAACCCTAATTCATTGTTCTTCAAGGGAGAAGAAGCCTCTGATCAAGATTAGAGCCACCACATCAATTAGATATCTAGATTAGCATAGCTACATAGGATTAGAACTAGAAGGAGTCAATCTTCGATTGGTTTCCGGATCTGTCAGGAGGATTCTTGGTAATTCTCTAATTGTGCTTATAATTGCTTTCTAATTATCTTTGTTCTTCAATATTATGAATATGACTTTGTTCTATTTCAATATATTGCTTATGACTTTGCTCTACTTGCTTATATTCAAGATTATATTGTTCTTAGTTAATCATAGTTATGTACTTGGCTTAGTTAGATTGGATCTATATACATGCTTAGGATCGTATAGCGTTTATCCATCGGATCCATGGGTAAATGATAGATATTGTGTAGGCGTGGTGCTTATACCATATTTATCTGCGATTGTACCCAATATGCCAGATCGTGGGGTAGTTCGTGATAGTGACAGCTTCATTGATTCTTATATAGTCCCCCTCTCGTGTATTGGGCTGGCAGAGCAACATTATTACAGCGGAGTGATTGCTATGTTTCTCATATTCCTTGCTAATATCACTATGCATGGGCGTAGTCTTGTCTCACAATGATTGCTAAGTATGCTTGCACTAACTATGATATGCTAGACTATATAGTTGAGAATAACTTAGGGAATATTCTTGTAGTTCGTTCTAATACCATGCTAATGACTTTCTAGAGTATCTAATTGAGGTGCTTATCATATTTATTATGTGGCTAGATCAGATTAGTTATCCTTGTCACTATTATTATTTCATATATCTTTTATGTGACACTTATCCCTGTATGAAGAGTTAGATATAATGTTCTCAATTATACATGCAATGATAGATGCTCAATCTCATATTCTCTTCTGTAACCAATAGTGATGATTGCTAATCCCTTCCCAGTGGTAAAAATATAAATAACGATACCTGGAATACTTTCCGGTTAAAATGCTACATCGGTATTAATCTGTGCGCTTGCAGATCCCATTCATTATTTATTTAGAAGAGCAATTGCATATTTCAATACCACGTCTCTTATATCATGCTGGGGATGACAACTTGGCTTAAGTGGTGTGACGGATAGGTTTGGCATTTTTGGCACCGTTACTAGATTTAGAGAACTTAGTCTACTTTTGGTAATGATGTTAAGAATACCCAACAAGCATTTTTGGCGCCGTTGCCGGGGAAGGTTGATTAATAATCAAGAATGGAATAAAAGATTTTGAGTTATCATTCGCATCACTAATATGATTGAGCTTATCTATTCTCTCATACAGTTTTACCCCAATATTTTTCTATTTTATCTTATGCAGGGGAATGTATGAATAGAAGACATCTTCCAAGAAATTTTGTTGACAATCCCGAAGCATTATTCAAGAAGACGAGAGCCAAGCTCAAGAAGAGATCAACACTTCAGCAAGAAGCTTCATCCAATCAAGAAGATCACCGGAACTTTTCTTCAGAGTTCGAGGCCATGGCGAACAAATCAATCCGTGAGTTCTCAGCTCCCACTACGGACAACATCCGCACTGGACCTGCTGTAGAGATCGACGGCAACTTTGAGCTCAAGCCTGGACTTATCAACATGGTGCAATCCAACCAATTCTGTGGGAAGGCACACGAAGATGCTAGTGCTCATTTACAACACTTCCTAGAGATTTGCAACACATTCACCATATCAGGAGTTTCCACAGATGCTATACTACTTCGCCTCTTCCTATTCTCACTGTTAGGGAGAGCGAAGCAGTGGTTCTATGCTACAAAGCAGAAGAATACTACGTGGGCACTCTACTCAACAAACTTCTTGGCTAAGTTCTTTCCCATGGGCAAGACCAATGCTCTCCGTGGGAAGATTACAAGTTTTCAGCAAGAACATGATGAATCCGTTCTAGAAGCTTGGGAGCGCTTCCAAGACTACATCCTAGAATGTCCCCATCATGGAATGGAGAGTTGGCTATTGATGCAGACGTTCTATCACGGGCTCAGCAACAGTGCCCGAGAGACCATGGATGCTGCAGCTGGAGGAGCATTCTTATCACTTACTATACCACAAGCCATAGCTCTTGTGGAGAAGATGGCGTCCAACCAAAGCTGGAATGAAGAGAGGACCCAGACACGCAAGAGAGGTGGAGGTATGCATCAGCTTAAGGAGGTAGACATGCTGTCTGCAAAGCTAGACCTGCTCATGAAAAAGCTCGACAATAGAGCTGGAGACAAGAAAGAAGTTATGCACATCTACGACTCTCACATGACTTGTGAGGAGTGTGGAGACACTGGACACTCAGGCAATCACTGCCCTGAGATGCTTGAGGATGTGAACTACATCAACAACAACAATAACAACAACTACTACAACCATCCTCAACAAAATCAAGGTTGGAATCAACAGAGGCCTAACTACTCACGTAATTATCAAGGTAACAATTCTTACAACAATAATAATAATTTTCCACCTCTGAGAGAGTTAGTGTCTAATCAAGGAAAGCTAATAGATAACCTATCTAAGAAATTGGCATCTAATGATAAAATGCTAGAAAATATAAATAATAGAATGGATAATTTCTCTACTGCCATCAAGAATCAAATTAGCTTTAATAAAATGATTGAATCTCAGTTAAATCAAATAGCTGCTGCTGTTCCTGCTACTAACCCCGTTATACCATCACAACCGGAAGGATTAGAATCTGCAAATCTTGTAGACATGTTTGATGCAGGTATTAACTGGAGTAACCCCATCACTGAATTCACTACTGACCTTCTGCCGATCAAGAGAGGCGATCCAGGACGCCCCGTCATCCCGATCTCCATCGGCATGGTGGACGTTCCAGAAGCACTCTGCGACTTTGGCTCCAGTGTCAACATTATAACAGGGTACTCTATGAAAAATTCTTTACATATCCTTTATTAGAGACAACCATGTGTTTGCAGTTTGCAGATCAGACGATAACTTTTCCAAAAGGAATATTGAAGAACCTTTGTGTCCGAGTTGGTACCTTATATGCCCTAGCAGACTTCGTAGTGGTAGAGACCGGAAATGATGAGAGAGCATCTATCATCCTAGGGAGGTTGAACACCACGGGAGCTATCATCTACGCTAGTGCTGCCAAGATTAGTTTCTACATCAAAGGAAGGAAGGAGACATTTTTCTTCAAGAACAAGACTACACAAATTCCAGATCAATCCAGACGTGAGTCAAGGAAGAGGACCAACAGGAGGAACAGGAACAAGCAAGTGTAGACCGAGTCAGCTAAGATGGTCACTGTAGTTCTTGGAGGTCAACATCATCAACTTAAGTCACCATTTTTGACCAAGAAAGACGACCCAGGAATGCCAAGCATCTACTGCTCCATAAATGGACACAACTTCTACAAGGCAACTTGTGACACCGGATCGGTCGTCAACATAATGGCCGCAGTCACCTATCGGCTCTTGTTCGGAACCATGCCCCTAAAACCAACATACATTCAGCTCCAGATGGCATATCAGACATTTCGAGAAGTTAAAGGAATAGTAACTGATGTCCCAGTCAAAATAGACGATCATTTTGTCTACACAGACTTTCAGGTTAATGACATGGGAGAAGACGAATATGATCCACCCATCATCCTTGAAAGACCGTTCCTCAGCACCGTTAAAGCAATTATCTACATTGGAACCGGAGAAGTCCATATGCACTTCCCCTCAGAGAAGGTACACCGTTATTTTTCTGACCCTAACTATATCATTGAAGAATCTAAGCAGGTAACAAAGCGACGCAACCGCGACCAGAGGAGGCAGATCATCAGGGACGGATGGGCAGACTACGAACGAGAAGTTGTAAGGTCAGAAGACGTAGAGTTTAAACAGAATTATCCAGAGCAGACCGAAGCACCAAGTCAGGTGTGGAAAATGAAGATAACTATACATGAAGAGGAGGCGCCGCCGGAAGTACCGACTACGCCACCCAACGAATCCCAGGACAATTGAAGAAAACAGAGAGTCCCGTTCGGAGGACTTAAAAACACCGAACGCCTTGCCAAGAGGTAAACTTGGTAGTTATCCTTTCCCTTTCAATTATTTTAAATAGTTTGCTTAGTTACTTATGTTCATGCTATCATAAAAAGAAAATAAAAATGTGAAAAACAGTAAGCCCCATGTGAGTAGACGAGTGGCATAAAACCCATAAGTACATTCACTGTGGTGGCATAAAAATAAAATAAAAATTTTTTTTCTGCTTTATAAAATAAAAATATAAAAATAGGGAGTAATAATTAAGGAGTCACAACATGATAAAGGCTAGATATTTATGCTAAGACTTAATCAGTTCCACAAGCTTTGTTGTCTATTTGAGCTCCACAGAATTTAAGAATCAAGAAGACTAGCAAACGGAGGACATTCTAGTCGCTGTCAGAATGCTGCTGACTTTCAAATACACCTCTGCCACCTGCTAGCTACATCAAGAGAAATTACGTCAAAATTCAGCTTGGGGGAGAGCACCCCTATTTATCTCGATAAGTATTTCTATCTATCTATCTTTATACTTATATTATAATTTAAATATACATAACTATGAAAAACCAAATAAAGATTTCGTGCTTATATATATATATCTTTTGCTTAGTGTGTTTAATAAATAAATAAAGTGGCTATGCTAATCTGTATCTAAATAAAACTTAAGCATGGTTATGATGAATAGTTCCTCTACCTAATTTGCACATTTTAAGTTCTCTCTCAAGTTTAGACATAACTGTTATAATTTAAGGCTTGCTCTAGACCTAAACTTGTGGGATGAAAACTTGATCTGAAGTCTAAGTTGTTATCGGATACGATATGGGAAGGTTGAGCTGCTGTTTATCTGTTCCTAGATATGCTAGAATTCTGGAGAATTTTATCTTTGAAAATCTTTAAAATATTGCATGATGAGTTAATGTATGATGAGAGTTTAAAATTCCTACCACAGCCATATATACATGCTTGCTAGACTTTGAGCCACACATTTACTATTTACTGCTTATTAGCATTGAGTGTGGTCAAGCTGTGTAGACCCTTAGGAGCTTGTCATGTGGTTAAATCAAGATTTCACTTGCACGTTCACTCATATATGCTACTTCTACTCCGGAAGTACCATCCACATATATCCATCCATTTCCATCTCCAGAAACACCCAAAAATATTCTACTCCTAATCCGGGAGAGAATAGCCAAAAATATCTCTGTTTTTCCCTTGTGAAATAAATGCTCAGGTTATCTTGTTACTACCACTTGCTATATTATCTCAAGAGATGAGTGCTCTAAAAAAAAGAAAAAAAATATATATACGAGGAAATAAAAAGGAGCAAGTGCTCGGAACCTCGAAAGAAAAGAAAAAGTGAGACGAGAGGTAAAAATGGACAAGTGTCCGACAGTAGAATTAGGGGTACAAGATACCCACTTGAGAGAAAAGAAATAAAAGAAGAGCATCTCATTCTCCTCATAAAATTTCAAAAAGCAAGGAAGGTATGTATCCCCTCAAAAGAGCAAAGTAGAATTAGACTTCCACCATTGTTATCACCATTATCACTATACACCATTTATTCGCCACACATGCACATCTTGATTTGGCTTATTGATTTGTTACTTTGGATCCATGGTTTGACTATGCAATACATGTCTTGTAAGTATGTATACTTTATCTCCCACCTATGAGCCCCAGATATTAAAGCCTTATTAGAGTAGGGTGAGAGAGAAGACAATATCACTATGCTTTATACCACAAATACTACATATCTTGAGAGAAGGCATATACCATCACTGCCTTGGTAAGGATCCAGAAATACCACAAAAGAGAGATCTGAGAGAGTCATACAAGGAATCTCTGAGTTTTATTTGAAAATCTGCAAAAACACCAGAGCTATAGCTGATCAAGAATAAGAGACATGGCACTTGACTAGACTGTTCTATCTTTTAACCACTCAAGACAGAAGTGACGGTTACAAGTCCCATGGTGAAGGTAAAGTAAGTAAGTTTTAAGTCTTGATAGTTTACTCTAACTCAGAGATGAGATCTTATTTAAAAAGCATGTGTACCGTCAATTTTTAAAGATATTGCAACAACTTATGATCCATAGCTGAGTCTATCCTTGCTCAGGTACGAGCAAGAGGTAAGCTTGGGGGAGTTTGTTGACGGTCCTTAAGTATCAAATTTAATTATCAAATAAATAAAGAAAAGGATCCAAATGAAATCAACATCTAGACTTAGGGTTTTATCTGACAGAATTCCACGAGTTTTGGTGTTTGTCTATTTCTGCAGGGGATTATCAGGAAATATGGAAGAAAGACCCACACGTCGGGATTACATAAAGATATTAACGTGCCGCGCAATTATCTTACATCTAGAAGACTCCAGAAGCCACGAGACCGAAGCGGAGGCGAAACGGGTCCTGACCCTGGGCGCCCGCCCAGGTGATCAG
The DNA here is from genome assembly GCF_000003195.3 of Sorghum bicolor. NCBI lineage: Eukaryota > Viridiplantae > Streptophyta > Magnoliopsida > Poales > Poaceae > Sorghum > Sorghum bicolor. Next base: position 41,862,128 of record NC_012871.2, read on the forward strand.
GGCGCCCGCCCACCTCCTGAGTCCAATCAGGACTCTGCTTTGCGGGAGATCTCCACCGACCTAAAGGATGAATCTAAACCATACAATCTATTTCGGTTTGATCCAACGACCCATATTCACTTGAAAGGACTATAAAACCAGACCCTATGGCCCCTGGAGGAGGGAGCCTCTCAACCCTAATTCATTGTTCTTCAAGGGAGAAGAAGCCTCTGATCAAGATTAGAGCCACCACATCACTTAGATATCTAGATTAGCATAGCTACATAGGATTAGAACTAGAAGGAGTCAATCTTCGATTGGTTTCCGGATCTGTCAGGGGGATTCTTGGTAATTCTCTAATTGTGCTTCTAATTGCTTTCTAATTATCTTTGTTCTTCAATATTATGAATATGACTTTGTTCTATTTCAATATATTGCTTATGACTTTGCTCTACTTGCTTATATTCAAGATTATATTGTTCTTAGTTTATCATAGTTATGTACTTGGCTTAGTTAGATTGGATCTATATACATGCTTAGGATCGTATAGCGTTTATCCATCGGATCCATGGGTAAATGATAGATATTGTGTAGGCGTGGTGCTTATACCGTATTTATCTGCGATTGTACCCAATATGCCAGATCGTGGGGTAGTTCGTGATAGTGACAGCTTCATTGATTCTTATATAGTCCCCCTCTCATGTATTGGGCTGGCAGAGCAACATTATTACAGGGGAGTGATTTCTATGTTTCTCATATTCCTTGCTAATATCACTATGCATGGGCGTAGTCTTGTCTCACAATGATTGCTAAGTATGCTTGCACTAACTATGATATGCTAGACTATATAGTTGAGAATAACTTAGGGAATATTCTTGTAGTTCGTTCTAATACCATGCTAATGACTTTCTAGAGTATCTAATTGAGGTGCTTATCATATTTATTATGTGGCTAGATCAGATTAGTTATCCTTGTCACTATTATTATTTCATATATCTTTGATGTGACACTTATCCCTGTATGAAGAGTTAGATATAATGTTCTCAATTATACATGCAATGATAGATGCTCAATCTCATATTCTATTCTGTAATCAATAGTGATGATTGCTAATCCCTTCCCAGTGGTAAAAATATAAATAACGATACCTGGAATACTTCTCGGTTAAAATGCTACGTCGGTATTAATCTGTGCGCTTGCAGATCCCATTCATTATTTATTTAGAAGAGCAATTGCATATTTCAATAACGCGTCTCTTATATCATGCTGGGGATGACAACTTGGCTTAAGTGGTGTGAGGGATAGGTTTGGCATTTTTGGCACCGTTACTAGATTTAGAGAACTTAGTCTACTTTTGGTAATGATGTTAAGAATACCCAACAACCCCTATAGGAAAACTTTCAATATTGACTTGGGAAGTCCTGAGATAAACTCACAATGAAGACAAAGAGAGAGACACATAAAGTTTAACAATTTACACAAGGAAGACGTAGCTCATAAGAGATGATCCATGGAGGGTGCCACAAACACAATACACAACCACTACGAATGGGAAGCTTCCACAAGGTAAGATGGTACCATCACTCTTCAAGTAAGGTAACATCTTAATGTACTTGGCTATCACTTTTATAAGCTTCTCATTGATTCTGGCATTCATAAGAATAAAGAGACAAACATAAATTAACCAACCCAATTAATTCAACATGTTTAGTCCTTTAATCTTTGTTCCTAGTACTACCTCCATGATCCCACACTCCTTATCATATAAGCTAAAATGTTGCACATTCAATCTTTGGGAAGATATAAAGTAAAAGATATATACATAGATAGATTATCTTTCCATAAGGTTGAGCGATCTGATCTGGACAAATGTTTTAAATGCAACACTCATGAACTTATTACCCATCAACTTTGCCTTGCTCCCTATGCTTAAGGATAGAGAGGAATAAATATACTTTTGGTTCTGTTGGTGTTTTCCACCAACAGGGTCCATGCACTTGATCTCTGCTTTGTCTCTATGAGCAGGTACACTTTGAGCAAAACATGGAGGCGTTTTATAACTCTTAGACTCTACCAAGTGAAGGAACTGGATCTACGAGCACAAACACACTAATCAGGATGCTGCCAACAACGCACTTCGAACTGCTAGGCAAACGAAGAACATGGGTGACACCATATCAAGAGGTGCAGACGTCAAGGTCCACACCTGAATCAAATGGCGCACCTAAAGAATGAACACGGTGAGAAGTCTTGTTCAGAAGACTTAAAACATTGAACCCTCGCCGAAAGGTAAAATCGGTAGATATCCATATTTATCCTTTCTGCATTCCCTTTTCCCTTTAGTTACTTACTTTCCTTAAATAGCTTATTAGTTAATCATGCTATCTTGAAAAGAAAATAAAAATATTAAAAATACTAAGCCCCATGTGAGTATGCTCGTGGCATAAAACCCCTAAGTACATTCACTGTGGTGGCGTAAAAATAAAATAAATATATTCCTGTCCTATAGAGATGAAAATATAAAAATAAATTTATGATCCTACCAAAGAGAGTAATATTTATTAGAGGAAGCTCAACATGATAAATGTAACAGAACCGACCAAATTATAAGAGATTAAGCCTAACAGTGACCATTTGCATAGTCAAACCATCACGCTTAAGCCCATATAATCCCGGTAGTCCGTGAAATCTCGAAGGATTTCAATCCACATATCGCACAACAGCCAAGATCGTAATAAGTTTAGCGGTCGCTATTCACAAATACATCCAGAGTACAACATTCATAAAATACATCGGAGTTCTTAAAATTATTACAAACCAAGTTCTTCAAGTAGCGGAAGCTTCATAACTCGAAAATACAACACACACATTTAGTCTGATACAGTGCCATAGTTCGGTCAATCCCACAAAAGCAACAGAGAAGACGAAGTGACCATTGCCCTTGGTCTAGTCATCACCCATGGCTGGGTACAGACAGAGGATGCAATCACCATAGTCCATTTGACCATCTGCAAAACAACATGGGAGTAGAACCCTGAGTACGAGAAGGTACTCAGCTAGACTTAAACGTCATAAACTTAAAATAAAGACTCATCAAGGATCATGAAGGCTATATAGTGGGGTAGCTGACAACCATTTTGCAAAAACGTAGGATTTTACTATCATAACCTACATAAGTCTTTCTTCTTTTAATTTGCTCAAGTTGAAAGTATCATTACCTATCATCTAGGTTTGCACCTGCACTATTACAAGCAAGTATAAGGATATGATAGTACCTTATCATAGCATTTCTTAAAACCATTCATCAACATAACCCAAGTGTTCCATAGTCCTTACTACGAGGACGAAGCTCATGTCAAGTGCTCACTATCCAGGAGTGATGGCGATTCGAATCGATTTCTAACCAGCTGGCGAGGTATTCCCCAGACAAACCACACTCACTGATCAAGTGAGCTACAGATCACCGTATTACACTATCCAGGACCAATTCGCGGGTTCGGCAGGCACTGCCAGTACCCGAGGACCGTTCCGGCGACCGAGGTATCCAAGGTATACCAAGGTTGCGCGCCGCGCCCTCGTCGTTCTCCTCAACCATCACCAATACAGCGCATGGCGGCTCGATTCCCGGCCTGGATAGTGTTCAGGCTTCACGGTCGGAATGACTTATCCTTCCAGCTAAGTGTGGGGCATGCGTTCAACATGACAAGAGGGCCGTCAACGATCGGTCCTTAATCGACACAGGCAGGGGCACTATGGTCAACCCACCATAAGACCCTGCCCGGTCTCCAGTTACATTCCACACTCGGTTATTCTTTTCCCCAAGCAACCAATGCTTAATCAAGCAGGTATCCACCTATTTCTCGCAGGTGACAGGAAATCACCCGACTTCTACCGGACTAAGCAAGCTAAGCATAGACTCCGTGCCTATCTACATAGGACAAGGTAGGTGAACGAGTAGGGATAACAAGGAGTACATATGCATCAACGGTATCAATCAAATCCTATCACTTAGATGCAATATAGTAGAACAATTATAGCGCATCATATAAGTTAGCGAGAATAGGGAGACTTAGAATGCTCCGGGGCTTGCCTTTCTCAAACGTGCTGGGTTGGTGATCCGGACACTCCTGTAGCTCTTCTCCAGGTTCCGGTGCTTCCGGAGGTTCCTGCTCCTGAATCTCCTCGGGTTCCTCGGGTCCCACTTCGTTCTCCTGCGAGCCTGTATGATGCATGTGTGCTTATGAGTGGAGTGCGAGATGCCCGAGTGGATGCTTGTATGAGAAAGTACCAAAGGAGTCATGACATGATGCATATGTAATGTACTCGGTCCTGCTCATTACAAGGTAGTCAACATCATCCAAGAACAACAATTGAATCAAACATCTATTGCATTCTCTTCTACAATTTATTTTTCAAATGCAACCAGCAACCCACATGATGCTTCAAAGATACACCAAACCCAACTTATTCTATTCAACCTATATACACAACAATTCATAATTTTCTTTATTCATTTCTAGGCCCATTAAAAATCACATGCAATTCTGTTCATCAATAAATTCCACAAAAATTACAGGAGACTACCAGCTAAGCATAAAGTCTACTGTAAATTTTTCATAATTTTTGGATACTTATTTTGAGCCACAAAAATCACAAGATTAATTCATAGAGTAAGTATAATAACTCTACTGTGATATAAGTGTCAAACAACAGATTTCATATTTTTACAATTTGTCTAATATCATAAGAAACACCCACAAAATTTTCCAGATTTATTGCATGATCCAATTAATTATTAAAAATCATAAATCACTGCCATGCAAGCATTTAAATTACCATAAATTCATTTATACACCAAATAATATGTAGCAATATTTTCCCAGTGAGTAAACATACATGAAGAGCCAACAAATCAAATTTCACATTTTTCTGAACCATATTTTATTTACTATGCATTTTCCAAGTTTAGCAAAAACATAGATTAAATATATTCATTCAGAAAAGTTACTCAAACATGACATGCAATTACATCAAACTGTAGATCTGGAAACATAGAGCACAACAAAATTTATTTCGTCCAATTTGGAGCTGTAGAACTCAAGATATGAATTTTACAAGTTTTGAATCAATTTCTAGAAATCATTTATTCAAGAAAACCGACGAAAAAGGCTACGCACACCCAGATCTACACCCACCGGGGTCCCCCTGCAACTGACAGTGGGTCCCTGACCCCACCGGTCAGCGAGACCGAGAGGGAGCTCACCTCCGACGAGCAGATCTCGCCGGCGGTGAGGTCTCCGGCCACGGGGTAAGCACCAACGTGCTCCCCGCAGCGAGGCGCACCCAACGGTACCCTTGGATTGGCCGGAGGATGACCGGAACACCTCCGACGAGCATGCATGGCGGCACGGCGGCGCTGCTCGCCGTGGCCAGGCCGCTCCGGCGCGGTAGAGCGTGCGCAAACGCCTCTCCGAGCTTCCTCACCACCCTACCGACCTAGCGCACCCAAGAACCAGCGAAAAGAGGCAGAGAAACACAAGATCCGTCGCGGCGGAGTACTCCGGCAAGCTCGGGGTAACTCCGGCGAGCTATTCATGGCGCTCGACGGACTCTCACCTCGGTAGAATGCGCGCACAAGCTTACCCTAACGATGACGAAGGCGCTGGTGCTCTCGGCGGTGAGCTTGAGGCTCTGGTGTGGTCGGCGGCGAGCGGCGGGGCTTTCTCCGGCAATGGCGCGTGGAGGAGCTGCTGCTGCTGCGCGGTGCGAGCGGAGGGAGGAAGGAGAAGGAGGGCGCGGGGGACAGAACGGAGGAAATGGCCTGGGAGCCCAAGCCGACGTCCCGACCAGGGGGGGTTGGAGGCCGGCCGCGGCGCGTCCAACGCCGGCGTACGGCCGCCACGTGGCCGGCGCCGGGTGGAGCGAGGCGCGTCCGCGCGCGGGAGAGAGGGGGAGAGGGGGAGGAGGCCGGGCCGCTCGCTGGGCCGAAAGGGAAGCGGGGTTGGCCCAGCAGCGCCTGCCCCTTTTCTTTTTTTAAAAATTTCTTTTCTCCAAATTCTTTCTAAATTCATTTCGACCAATTTAAAATCATTTTCACCTCTTGCTCCCAAAAACAAAGTTGTTCAAAAACAAAAACTCTACAACTTTGCTTTAATAAGCAAGACCAAATTCCAAATAGAATTTGAATCACAAATTAAAACTTAGTTCTATGTTTTTAAATAAATTCAATTTGGAAATCTTGTATAAATTCCATTTCTCAAATTCCATAGCTCCAAAATTTACACAAAAATACTCTAAATTCTTCCTACACATAAATCAACCTAGTTTGAATATTTCACATTTTTAGAAGCAAGCATCATATTTTTAGCATAATTAAAACACATGAAATAAAGCACATAAAATCAGGTTTTGGGATGAATGACATGCCCATGATGCTATGCTTGATGAGAATGCTTATGCATGTTGTGATAGGGCTAAATGCATGCTTAACACCTAGGGTGTTACAATAAAGGCTAGATATTTATGCTAACACTTAACCAGTTGCACAAAGCTTTGTTGTCTATTTGAGCTCCACAGAATTCAAGGATCAAAGAAGACCACAGAATTCAAGGATCAAAGAAGACTAGCAGACGGAGGACATCCTAATCGCTGTTAGGGTGCTGCCGACATTCAAATACACCTCCACCACCTGCTAGCTACATCAGAAGAAATTACGTCAAAATCCAACTTGGGGGAGAGCACCCCCATTTAACCAGCTAAGTGTTTCTACTCGTGTTTATACTTTACTCAAATAATAAAAAGATGCATAATTATAAAAACCCAAATAAAGCTTTTATGCTTATATATATATATATCTATGCTTAGTTTGCTAAATAAATAAATAAATAAAGTTTGCTATGAACCCTCATGATAAGCTCTCACATGGAAAAGATGAATAGTTGCTCTGCCATGACTAGTTCTCAAAATTGAAATCTCTCTCAAGCTTAGGCATTACTGTTATGAATTAAGATTTGCTCTAAACCTGAACTTGTGGGAAGAGTACTTGATCTAAAGTCTAAGTCTTTAACGGATATGATATGGAAAGGTTGAGTTGCTATTTATCTGTTCCTAGAGATGCTAGAATTCTGGAGAATTTTATATTTGAAAATCTTTAAAATTTTGCATGATGAGTTCCTGTATGATGAGAGTTTGAAATCCTACCACAGCCATATATACATGCCTATTAGACTATGAACCATACATTTACTTTTTACTGCTTATGAGCATTGAGTGTGGTCAAGCTATGTAGACCCTTAGGAGCTTGTCATGCGGTTAAAATCAAGATTCACTTGCACGTTCACTCATACATGCTGCTTCTACTCCGGAAGTACGCATCCACATATATCCACTCATTTCCATCTCCAGAAACACTCAAAAATATTCTACCATAATCCGGGAGAGAATAACCAAAAACATTTCTATTTTTCCCCTGTGAAATAAATGCTCGAGTTATCTTGGTTATTACCACTTGCTATATTATTCCAGGAGGGTGAGTGCTCTAAAAAAGAAGAAAAAAAGAGAGAGAAAAAATACGAGGAAATAAAAAGGGGCAAGTGCCCGAAATCTCGAAGAAAAGAAAAAGTGAGACGAGAGGTAAAAATGGACAAGTGTCCGACAGTAGAATTAGGGGTACAAGATACCCACCTGAGAGAAAAGAAAAAGAAAATATAGAGCATCTCATTCCACTCAAAAAGCTTCAAAGTGCAAGAAAGGTATGTATCCCCTCAAAAGAGCAAAAGTAGAATTAGACTTTCACCATTATTTTCACCGTTATCACCATACACCAATCATTCGCCACACATACACATCTTGATTTGACTTATTGACTTGTTTCTCTGGATCCATGGTTTGACTATGCAATAAATGTCTTGTAAGTATGTATTAGCTGTCTCCCACCTATGAGCTCCAGATATCAAAGCCTCATTAGAGTAGGGTGACAGAGAAGGCAATATCATTATGCCTCATACCACAAATACCACATACTTTGAGAGAAGGCATATATCATCACTGCCTTGGTAAGGATCCAGAAATACCACAAAAGAGAGACTAGAGAGAGTCATACAAGGAACCTCTGAGATTTATTTGAAACTCTGCAAAAACTCCAGAGCTATAGTTGATCAAAGAACAAGAGACATGGTGCTTGACTTGACCGTTCTATCTTTTAACTGCTCAAGACACAAGTGACGGTTGCAAGCCCCATGGTGGAAGGTAATATGAGTAAGTTTAAATCTTAATAGTTTACCTTAACCTAGAGATGATCTTGTTTGAACGCATGTGTACCTTTAAGGCATAAAACCACTGCAGAAACTCTAGAGTCCATCCTTGCTCAGGGATGAGCAAGAGGTAAGCTTGGGGGAGTTGTTGACGGTCCTTAAGTACCAAATATAATCAACAAATAAATAAAGAAAAGTATCCAAATGCAACCAACACCCAGACTTAGGGTTTTATCTGACATAATTCCACGAGTTTTGGTGTTTGTCTATTTTTGCAGGGGGTTATCAGGAAATATGGTGGAAAGGCCCACATGTCGGGTTTACATAGAGATATTAATGTGCCGCACAATTTTCTATCATCTAGAAGACTCCAGAAGCCACGGGAACAAAGCGGAAGCCGAGAGGGCTCAGGGACAGGGCGCCCGCCCAAGTCCTTAGGGCGCCCGCCCACCTATTTCGGCCAATCACGTTCAACTTTGCGGATTATGCTCCACCGACCTAAAGGATCAAGAATAACCATTCAATCAAGGTCGGTTTGATCCGACGGGCCAGATTCACTTGAGGGGACTATATAACCAGACCCCCTGGCCCCTGGAGGAGGCACCCCTTGATCATTATTCATTATTCATAGATAGAGCAAAAGCTAGGGTTTGGAGATGAGAGCTCTCCTTTCATCTCTAAACTAGAGTAGATCTAGATAGTAGCGAGATGGAGAGCGAAGGAGGATTAGAGGAGAGGCCGGCCTGTCGATTCTTCCTCCGGTTGTACTTCGTCATGATCAAGCTCTAATCAAGCTTGCTCATGGGATGACTTTGTTAATCTACTTCTAATTCATTATGCAATTACTAATCATGTATGTTCTGGTTCACAACTCTTTTGAGTACTTTAATCTATAGGACGCTATAGGTGAGAGTTGTAGTATAGGTGTAAGCATGGTGCTTAGACCTAGATTACTTGTGGATATCCCCTGTCTGGCTGGATCGTGTGGTAGGCCGCGTAGGTGACAGATACGTTGGTCCCTTGTAGTCCACCTCTTGTTAGCAGGACGGGTAGGGTTTATGGGCCTATGGATAAGCATCCTTTGTGGTGTATTCTTATCACGTGGTTCATCCCAGACATAGACATACCCCTTTGAAGTTGAGAAACCATAGTTATCCTCTCTATTCATCTACCATCGCCCATATACTAGATTGCTCATATTATCACCTATTGTTAACTTATCTTTAATATGGTTCTTATTCAGTTCTACCATCTTTCCTATTTACACTTATCTATCTATCTTGGTTAAGTTAGAGCGTAGTTGGTTCCCCCGTTTCCCTATGTGTTGGGTACCATAAAAAGGGATACCCAAATCAGAGCAATAAAAAACGCAAAAAACAAAGCATACTAACCACAATCACCGGAGTACGGGCCCCAGCTCATTCGACTCGCCCGACCCCCTAGGGTCTCGGACGCAAGTTCCGACTCGCCCGACCCCTCAGGGTCTCGGACGCAAGTTCCGTATCGCCCGACCACTTCCAGGCTCGGGCGCCGGACCCCACTCCACCTGGGCAGCAAGACTTCCACCACACGGCGCCCGTACCCACGACGTGACAGGCGCGATGACTCCCATACCGCAGCAGGGCAGGGTGTTGACTGTTCCAACGACCCTGGGCACTGCAGCCTCACCTCTTTCGCTGTGTGACCTTACCTCTTTCACTGTGGCGTACCGCCTCACAGTGGAAAGGGAATGGGGGAGGTTAATCAGCACTACTATTTGATGTCTTTTCCCACCATTGACGCGATATTCAGCAGCACCGGTGATCCGACCCCCATGACTCCTACAGGGCTCGGTAACCCTCCACAGAAATAGCCATCCCTCAAGGACAAGATGGACAGGCTTCAACAGGGTCGGGACTGTGACTCTTCCGCTCGGCAGAGGGAAATCTACCCATTTAATTCCCTGTCTCCCCTTGAGGCCATAAAAGGGGAGCCAGGGCTCGTAGCTAGGATCAAGTTCACACACACGCCCACCACACTCTTTCACAGTGCAGCGATCAGCACTCTGTCCACCTCTAAGCCGAGACCCGGGACTTAGCCCTCTCTCACAACCTGCTTGTACCCCCTACTACAAGCACCTTTGGGTGCAAGGTTATACAGAACCCCCAATCAGACTAGACGTAGGGCATTCTTGGCCCGAACCAGTATAAGCCCTCTGTGTCTCACTTGCATCACCATCCAAGCTCGGGTAATCATGCAGACTTATACTCGTTAGTGCCTAGACCACGAGTCTAGACGCCGACAGTTGGCGCGCCAGGTTGGGGCCTTCTGCGTGACACTCACCTATCCCTACTGGGAAAGCTTGGATGGCAGACAGATTCCACCCACTCCGCCGCGGCACCATCATGATGTTCGGGAGTTTGGAGTTCATGTCCCTCGGTTCCGGCTACGACATGGTCCTCCTCCCGCCACGTGGAAATGTCGAGCCTCGCCCTGAGCCGATCCTACCACAGACAGTGCGTGGGAGCCGTTTGGGACACTGTGCGGAGGGCACCTGGCGGGGGCGTCAGAGGTCCAGGATCTCCGACCCTACCGCTGAGGCCAGGATCCGTCCAGACCTCCCCCGCATATTCCTCATCAGAAAGCCCGTTCCTCTGGCCCGGCAGGCGCTAGAGGAAGGGCTCGCGGGGCATCAAGCTCCGCTCCCCGGACCAACAGAGGATCATCGCGACCTCCCGTCCTGCCCCGGTCAAAGGGGAAGGCACGGCCTGCACCCGTCCCCCGCAAGGGGGACAAAGGGGCATCAACATCCCGTCCTCTTCCTCCACCTGTGGATGAAGGAGAAACAACAGCATCTCCCGAGTTCCCTTTTGAGCTCAGGAACGCTGCCGTTACCTACGCCTCTTCCGTGAGCACTTCGTTAAGTGCGTACGTGGAACTTCCAAGGCACCACTTGACGTCTACCCTGGACCTCATCTCCACACCGCCCGTCTCATCATACCCAGAGGACCCCACCTCGGGCGATGACGAGTGGACCAGCACTGACTTTTCTGGGTGTGGCGACCCGGAGACCTTCATGTGCTTCTTGGAAGCCAGCAACTACTGTCTTGGCTACTCCGACTCCGACGACGGGAGCTACGACCCGTCACGAGAATGCTTCAACTTGGAAGTCGGAGGCACGCCGCATAACGCCCAGGGGGACGCAGGGCCTTCTAGGCAAGAGAATGTGACCCCACCTCCCAACCCTACTACCGGGACTGACCCTGGAGTCCGTGGGGTAGCATCAGCCCCCGTAGGAGGTCACCGCCCTGACCTCGAGCAGCTCAATGAGCTGGAGGCCAGACTTGAAGAAGAACGCGCACGCCTCCGCCAACTCCGCGAAGCCTTGGTCCGAGACCCATCCGGCCGCAGAGACGGGGGTGAGGCTAGACGCCACGCCCGTGACGTCAACCGTCGTATCGTCGAGGACCAGGGGGGTGACTCCCCGGTCTTCAGCACGGCCAGCCAGAACGTGATGGCCGCTGCACTCCTCCTCAGGGCGATGCCCGAGCCATCGACCCTTGAGGGAAGGAGAGTACGCCAGGGGCTACGAGGCCTTCTGGAGCAGGCTGTGGTGCAGAACGCAGAAAGTTCTGCATCACAATCACACGACACGAGACGTCGAGAGAATCGACCCCCTCCTAACAAGGCACCAACGGCGCAGGGTCCGCCGCCCCCTAACCCACAAGGGGGCAATAGGGCCCCGTCAGTCCACGAGCGCGTCGGGGCTGACGCGGACGTTCGGGCCACCCTCAAGGCCAGGCGACGTGACAGGGACGAGGCCGAGTCCCGACGCTACCGACCGCGCCGAGGCGGAAGGTACGACCCCGATCACGACCGCAGCACGTCACTAGAGCCTCCTGGCCCCCGCATCTTCAGCGAGGCCATACGCAGGGCCAAGTTCCCAGCGCGATTTCGACAACCCGCCAACCTCACCAAGTACTCAGGGGAAACCAACCCTGAGCTCTGGCTGGCAGATTACCGCCTAGCGTGTCAGCTTGGTGGAGCGGACGATGATCTACTCATCATCCGCAACCTCCCGCTACACCTGGCCGAAACCGCCAGAGCGTGGCTCGAGCACCTCCCTGACCGCATGATCCACGACTGGGCCGACCTAGTTAGGATCTTCGTCGGGAACTTCCAGGGCACTTACGTGTGCCCTGGGAACTCCTGGGACCTTAGGAGCTGCCGGCAGAAGCCCGATGAGTCCCTCCGAGACTTCATCAGGCGATTCTCCAAACAGTGCACCGAGCTCCCCAACATCACGGACTCCGACGTCATCAGAGCCTTCATTTTCGGCACCACTTGCAAGGAGCTCGTACACAAGCTCGGACGCAAGACCCCTACAAGCACTAGCCAGCTGCTCGACATCGCCACCAACTTTGCCTCAGGCGAAGAGGCAGTTGGCGCCATTTTCTCCGACTGCGCAGCCAAGGGGAAACAGAAGGCCGAGGCCACCGAAGCCTCAGGCTCACGCGACCCCAAGAAGAAGAAGAAGGGTCACAAGGGGAAGCAGGGTCAGTCGGACGACAACCTAGTCGCCGCAGCTGATCGCAAGAACCCCAAGCGGGCTCCTGCTGGCCCCGGTCTATTCGACGAGATGTTGAAGAAGCCGTGCCCCTATCACAGGGGACCAACCAAGCACACCCTTGAGGAGTGGACAGTCCTTCGTCAGTACTATACCGACATCATCACCAAGGAGAGTGTCGAAGAGCCCCCCAAGGACGATGATCCCCAGGAGGAATGTTTCCCCAAGATCAAGAACTGCCTCCTGATCTTTGGGGGACGTGCGGCTCGCCTCACTGCAAGTCAGAGGAAACGCGAACTCCGAGAAGTTTGCGCGGTCAGCTCGGTCACGCCCTCCTTCCATAAGTGGTCCGAGAGCGCGATTACGTTCGACAGACAGGATCACCCGGATCAGATCCCCAATCCCGGGAGCTACCCTCTGATCGTCGACCCTGTCATCGCCGAGGCCCGTCTCACCAAGGTGCTGATGGATGGAGGCAGTGGCCTCAACATCCTTTACGCCGAGACTCTGGCCCTCATGGGGATCAGTAAGTCCCGGCTGAGGAACGACACAGCACCATTCCACGGAGTGGTGCCGGGACATCGTGCCCACCCTCTTGGACAGATCGATTTGCCTGTCTACCTCGAGACCCCCGACAACTTTAGACCGGAGGTCCTCACCTTCAACGTGGTCGGGTTCCCAGGAAACTACCACGCGATTCTAGGACGGCCATGCTACGCCAAGTTCATGGCCGTCCCCAACTATACCTACCTCATCAGAGAGCCTCGGACCTGCCCACCAGAGTCCGAGCCTCCCTCGGGGGCTACATGGGGGGAACCCCTGTTCGACTCCAAATCTTTTTCCTCTTTTCGCGCAAGATAAAAGAACCCCAACCCAAGGTCTTCCTCCTCTCTCCCAAAAAGATTTAAGAAACCGAAAACTCATCCCATAAATCTTAAGGCATGAGCTCGAGGAAAGGTCTGCGCTCATGAGCAAAGACCGCCTCTACTCACCTTAGATTCGGGGGACGGATTCAGACTTCTAAAAAGCTACTAAGGAAAAAGGAAAAGGACTTAGGCTCGGGGACTCTGGCTAGCGCAAAGCTCACCCGACCTCGCGCTGCCAAGGTCGGATCGGCATAAGGAAGAAGAAATTAAGACACTTAGGAAAAAAGCCTAAAAAGTGCAGTTATACAAATATCTATATTCGACATTAACAGTGTATATATAATACAAGGCCCACCGGCCTTAATACCCACGCAAAGAAAAAAAGAAAATCTAAGGGTCCTGCTGCCCTGCCTGCGTAGACCCTTGCACCCCGAGGGGGCGAAGCTCCACCTCGTCATCAAAGAAGGCGGCCAAGGCATCTCCGGGGACAGCCGCAGCGTCTTCAAGCCTCTACACCTCCTCCTGGGCCTCCGTCTCATCATCAGGAAGAACGTAGCCCTCACAAACCGCCGGCAAGTCAACGCCGGCATAGTGAGAGCTCACCACTGCCAGGGCTTTCCTCACCCCGGCATGGAGCGCCTCCCTCATCCTCTCCCCGGCTCGGAAGTAAAGGGCTTCGACCCGACTCCGCAGCGACGACCCCGACGTGGACACCCCGAGCCCCTCGCACGCCGAGGTGACCATGGCTTCAAGAGCCAAGCGGTCCGAAGCCTCGACGTCAAAGGACTTCTGCAGGGCCTCGGCAATAGAGGTCGCCTCGACCACCTTCCTCTCCAACTCTGTTGAAAAGCAGAACAAAAAACGAGAAGTTAGGAAAATTAACGCAAAGAACAAACAGGGCTGAGGTATAAAACGCAAATCTTACCTTCGGCTCGCTTCTCGTGCTCCGCCGAGCTCTGATGCCAGCGGGCCACCTGGCTCAGAGCCGCAGCAAGGTCAGCCTGAGTTTGGTTCAGGGCAAGGTCTTTTTCGGAGAGCAAAGCCTCAAGCCGAGCAACCTCAACCTTATACCCCTCAGCCGCCGCCTTCTGCTCCTCGGGTTCTTGGGTAAGGTCCCCGACCCTCTTCTTTAGGGGGGCGACCTTTTCCCGGGCCTCCTGAGCCTCCAATGCCAGGGCCGAGCACTTCTGCCGAAGCTCGGCGGAGATCTCGCACTCCCTCGCGAGCTCCCCCTCAGCCGCCTCCCTGGCAGCCCTCTCGTTCTCGTAGGACGCCCAAGCATCCCTTTCCCGACGGAGAAAAACTGACTTCTCCTAGGATGTGGCCTTGAGCGCCTACAGAATCAGAAGTCACATAGGGAGTTAGTATTGTAAGATAAGGGCAAAAATACTTTACAACATGGATGAAAGCCTTACCTGGGCCAAATTGTACATGTCTCGGGCCACGAGCTGAGAAGCTCGGTTGATGGCCTCGACGCCGGCACGCCTACACGCGTCCAGACCCTGCCAGAGGTAATTCTCTGACGGGTCATCCAGAACAAATCTGGCGCCCCCCTCGGCATCGTCGAGGTTGGGCCAGATTACGAGGCTCTTGCCCCATCGGGCATCTCCCTCCCTTCCCGCCGTGGGGGCCTTGGGCGCCGCGCTGGACGCCACGATGGCTCGCTCTCCCTCGACCTGCGCAGATCGGACCGCGCCTCCTAAATCGGCGTCCTCCTGAGGAGGCATGGCTCCGGGGGCAGAGGCCGTCTCCTCCTGCCTTTGGGGCCTCAGTGCCCCCGTATCCTGCCCTTGACGGCGCTCCCCCTCATCGCGGCTCAGAGGGGGTGGCGACATGGGCCTAGCCGACCCAGGAGTCGACTGTGCCCCCCTCTTTACGGCCTTCAGGGGGGCCAGCGCCACCGACGCAGCCTTTTGCTTCCGGCTGAAGAAGCAATACAAATCAGAAGAAAGAGAAAAATAAAAAAGAAGGAACAGAAATCCAGTATGTACCTCGCTCCGGGGGCAGCCTTCTTATGGGAGCTCGGAACTCCTTGGGGACCTCCCGCAGCGCCGGGGGCCGTAGGCCGAACCCCCGCCTCGCCTGCGGACGGCGCAGGGGCCTCGACGGTGGTCTCAGCCTGTGTCGCCTCCACCGAGGCACCGGCTCCCGTCTCGGACGCTGGCCGGGGCTCGACCAGACCCTCTAGCACCACCGGTTGAGGGGGCGCCTCGAACTCGTCCTCCGACGCCTTCTCCTCCTGCTTGGGACCCACAGGGGCTGAGCCCTCCCGAGGAGTGCTATCCTCGTCATCCACGATGATGTGGTGGACGGCCTGTCCGCCCCCCGGCGCCTGGGTCCCCTCGGGGGCCTCCGACCCCCCTCGGGCCTTCGACCCCTCTGGAACTTCAGTCCCCCCGCCTGCAGGGGGGATTACGTCGTCCTCCTCCACCAGCTCGTCGAGCCAGTCAGCGTTGTCGCCCCCGCCCTCTATCTCCGAGACCGAAGTCTCAGGAGAGGGGGGCGGGGCAACCCCCGCCTTCTCGGCTTCGCGACAGTTCTTGATGGAGATCTCCCGCCTTTGCGCCCTCCGCTCCGATTTGGCCTTCTTGTCCTCCTTGGCCTTCTTTTGTTCTTCGTTCCGGGCCCGATTCTTGGCCCGGATCTCCTTGTCCTCTGGGACAGGGGGCAGGGAATCCTTGACGACCCCCATCCTCTGCGAACAATCAGGGGTCAAGAAAAAGGCAAGAAGGAAAAAGGAAGAAGGCGCAAAATTCCACACTTTACCAGAGAAATATAGCCCTTTTCAGGGCGCATCGGCACCACCCGGGAATTCTTCATGTCCGGGTGCGTCGTCTTCTCCACCCGGGCGGTGATGTCCGATGCCGATACCGGCTCGGCTAACATCTTCGTCCCAGCCCAGGGGACGTCCCGAGTCATCTCAAACATGAGCACCCGACACTGCACCAGCAGAAGCAGGCTCCTCTTGTGGAACGCTACTGCCACCGTGGCCACGGTAACTCGGGCATCCCGCAGCTTCTAAAGCCCCGCAAGAAGCGGAGCGAGCTTCTTCTGCTCCTCTGACGGAGCACCCCACGCCCACTTTTGGGGGCCTCTGTCACCATCTTCCCGGTGTACTTCGGTAGTAGAACGCCATCATTCCGGAGGTAGAACCACCCACTCTGCCACCCCCAGTTTGACGAGGGCATCGAGCTCCAAATGTACAACTCGGCCCGTTGCTGACGAAGCTGCAGCGTGCAGCCGCCAGCTCGCAAGGGGAACTTCTCCTTCCCCACGTAACGGGCCGACATCTCCGCCTTGAAGAGGTGAAGCTAGAGGTTCCAATTGACAGGAACCCCTCACAGACCTTGGCGAAGACGGCGGCCTACATCACCGAGTTGGGGTTCAGGTTGTGCAGCTCCACCTCGTAGTAGTGGAGGATCGCCCTGATCAAACGACCAGCCGGAACCCCAAACCCCTGGTCTAAGAACGACAGGAAGCAAACCACATAGCCCGGTGGCGGGTTTGGCTCCTTGTCGTTCGCCGAAGGAACGATCCACTCTGGGAACTCGACGTCCTTAAGAGGACGGAGAATCCCGGCCTTCACACGCGCCTCCAGTGCAGACTTGGTCACATTGCAGGGAGGCCATGCCTCAATGCCGGCCATGGTTTCGTGGGAGAAGAGCGGTTGCGCGGTGAAAATAGAGAAGACGACGGCGGAAGCAGAGGCAAGGGACAGGGGCTTTCTTGCGCGGGAGCAGTAGGAAAAGAACCAAGTCCCCTGCGGCTGCTTTTATAGAAGGGGCGCGCCACGACCACGCTGCACGGGCAGAAGGCCAAGCGAGAAGGAGAACAACCGTCGCCCACTCCCCACCAGGTGAAAAACTCGAAGCGCCAACTCCCTCCGATTCTCACACCCGCCGCACGCGTGCATTTATTTCGCAGGCGAGACGTCCCATCCAGCCAGGGCGAGACGGCACGGCCGTTTCGAGTCCCCACGCGCCGCGCCTCAAAAGAAGCGCCCTGAAACGTTATGTCAGGGCGGTTCCTTCCAGGGGATGCGGCGCCCGACCCCCCGCTGACCAAGCATCGCAGGAAGGTCTCCGTCGGGCGCAGTTTTCCGTCTCGCCCGACCCCATCAAGACCCCGAGCAAAGTTGCAAGGCGGTTTCCCGTCGGGCGCAGATTCCGTCTCGCCCGACCCCAACACTACAGAACAAGTCTGAAAAAAGCCTTTCGAGGCCCAAAATCCCCAGGCCATGGCCACCTACGTTCCAGAGGTTGCGAGACTGACCTGCGACACAGGTTCGAACAGTCGCCTCAGGATGACTGAGCGAGGGATGACTGAAGATGAGCACAATAGATGCCAGGGTCCGAGCCCCATAGGGAATCGGCGCATCTTTACAAGTCATATCCGAGACCCATGCGGGTGTCACGTGAGTGGGATCCCGTCGAGGGAGGCATCGAGCCCTTGGAACCTAACGAACGGTTCCGACATCCACCGTGACTGCCCTTGGGTACTTTTTGAGATGTGCCCATAGGGCCACTAGCCGACCCCTATCGAATGGGACTCGGACATCCGCTTGGATCTACCCGCCTGCAGCTCCCGGGTAGCGTCGTCACTCGCCCATCGAGGGTAGTACGGCACGACCCACCCCTCCTCCGAGCGAAAGGATGAATGAGGGACGTAATTACAAGACGAGAAAGAACCTGATCGACCCTTGCGGGGAGAGGGCTCTGGGGCTTCCTCGCACCATGGGAACAGGCACTACGTGTAAAGAACACGCAACCTATCCCTCAAAATACTCCAGACTATAGCTGTTAGGGGTAAAAGCCTTTGAAGGAATAACACTATTCCTCCAAAAGGCTCGGGGGCTACACCCGGCGGGTGCGCTCGCGCGCACCCTTCGGAGAAAAGTAAAAAGCTCCCAGTCAACAAACAGCCCCTGGGGAAAGAACCTCTGAAGAGGTGACCCCACCCCTTCAGAGGCTCGGGGGCTACTGTTGGGTACCATAAAAAGGGATACCCAAATGAGAGCAATAAAAAATGCAAAAAACAAAGCATACTAACCACAATCACCGGAGTACGGGCCCCAGCTCATTCGACTCACTCGACCCCCCAGGGCCTCGAACGCAAGTTCCGACTCGCCCGACCCCTCAGGGTCTCGGACGCAAGTTCCGTATCGCCCGACCCCTTCCAGGCTCGGGCGCCGGCCCCACTCCACCTGGGCAGCAAGACTTCCACCACACGGCGCCCGTACCCACGACGTGATAGGCGCGATGACTCCCATTCCGCAGTAGGGCAGGGTGTCGACTGTTCCAACCACCCTGGGCACTGCAGCCTCACCTCTTTCGCTGTGTGACCTTACCTCTTTCACTATGGCGTACCGCCTCTCAGTGGAAAGGGAATGGGGGAGGTTAATCAGCACTACTATTTGATGTCTTTTCCCACCATTGACGCGATATTCAGCAGCACCGGCGATCCGACCCCCATGACTCCTACAGGGCTCGGTAACCCTCCACAGAAACAGCCATCCCTCAAGGACAAGATGGACAGGCTTCAACAGGGTCAGGACTGTGACTCTTCCACTAGGCAGAGGGAAATCTACCCATGTAAATCCCTGTCTCCCCTTGAGGCTATAAAAGGGGAGCCATGGCTCATAGCTAGGATTAGGTTCACACACACGCCCACCACACTCTTTCACAGAGCAGCGATCAGCACTCTGTCCACCACTAAGCCGAGACCTAGGACTTAGCCCTCTCTCGCAACCTGCTTGTACCCCCTACTACAAGCACCTTTGGGTGCAAGGTTATACAGAACCCCCAATCACACTGGACGTAGGGCATTCTTGGCCCGAACCAGTATAAACCCTCTATATCTCACTTGCATCACCATCCAAGCTCGGGTAATCACGCAGACTTATACTCGTTAGTGCCTAGACCACGAGTCTAGACGCCGACACTATGGATACGATAGAACCTTTAACCAGGTAAAAGCTACAACGGTATCCGTGCGCTTGCGTATTACCTGTGTGCGTATAAATACCATAGTACACTCTAGTGCCATGCTGGGGATGACAACCTAGTATTCAAGTGGTGTTAGCAAGTGTCAACAGTCACAACCCCAACGCGAACATCAAAAGATTCACGGGAAGCGTCAACTAATCAAAAGCATCTAGCCCACCTTCCGCAACGAACATCAAGAGCGCTTCCGCAGATTGGGCAACACAGCCCTCGAAGGAGTCAAAACTCCTCCAAGGGCTCGAGGGCTACCCCCGCGGGGTCGCTCGCGCGCCCCCACGGAATCTCGACCAATGAGAAGAGCCTCTAATCGAGCACAAGCGCTCGAATAGAGACTCGGGGGCTACTGTCGAGGGTATCAGTAAGGGGTACCCTACCTGACGCACATGACGAGAGCACCCGTACGCAAATCAAGGGCCCCTGACTCGACACCCCCTGGTCACACGCACAGTTACTGACGCCCGTAGCCTCGAACGCGGAAAGAGTGTCGTGCGAATCGACAGGGGCTCGAGCGCTGGCTACCGTCAAATATGAAAACAGGCTCGTACGAATCAAAAGGCCTCGAGCGCAAGGACGCCGCCCGCCGCCTAACGCGGGCACGGGAACCAGGGCATTTATTGCGCCTGCCACGTTCTCACTAACCCGTCAGTCACGGGAAGCGTGATAGGAAACCAGCACCCGTCCAATCGTTCTTTTTGCAGCCTTGCCTACCGAACGAGCCAGAGCGTGGCAGGGAGCAGCAAGGTGGTCGAAACGTCCCGTCAAGACCCCCCTCAAGACATCCAAAGTCAGCGCTCCGCTCAGCAAGCTTCTAAGTGACGTTTGACCCTCGAGCTGGCATGTTACTTCCCAGAGAAGGGTCGGGCAACGGAGGATGGCACCTCAACCACTCTGACATGGCCGCAGTCATGACGTACAAGCGTGCAATGGATAAGCTGGTCCAGGACGGCGTACAGGAGCAGGATTCAGGGGCACGCGTAATCATCATCAGGGTACCAAGACAAGACGGTTCGAGGCCACGCCGGTACGGGATTCCCGAGTAGGTCAGCGCGCCACACCCCTATCGACCCCTACTCTGTCGCCTAAGCTCAGGAGCGGATACGAGGGAGAAGGGATACGTAGTAGAGCACCCATACTCCATCTCCATCGATCCCACGTATGTATTCACCCCTGTACAAGCACTTAGGTGCAAGATAATACAAACACTCTCCCCCCCTCGCTGGACGCCAAGTCTTGCTCCAGCTTCACCATCACACGCGGTCCCTCGCTTCAAAGCCTCCGACTTGCCCTTCACTCTTGCAACCGGTCCATCGAGCCAAGCCTCATCTTGATCTTCTCCACCTTGGTGACATGACTCCATGTCATGTCTCATATGCAATGAGCTCCTCCATCATCACATCTTCACTTGTGGACTAATCTCCTGTGTATCTCACATAAACACTATTAGTCCACCTAAGTTGTCACTCAATCACCAAAACCAAACAAGGACCTTTCAAGGGTCCAACAGGTATCTGGTGGAATCAGCATCGGGAGGCTCTTCCAGACAACACTGTGGTTGACTAGAATCTCTTTCGTGAACCTTTCAAAAGACATTTCATACCTCCTGGGGTCATGGAGATGAAGCATACTGAGTTCATGCAGTTAACTCAGGGCAACAAAACTCTGAAAGAGTAGTTGCATGCTTTCAATCACCTGTCGAGGTATGCTCCTGAGTTTGTGAGCACTGAGTCAAAAAAGATTGCCAGCTTCAAGAGGGGTGTTGGCCCCAAGCTGCTGAAGACTATGGGCCACACTAAGTGTGCATCTTTCAATGAGTTTGTCAGTGATGCTCTTACCCAATAGAATTACAACACTGTGTACACTGCGACCAATACTCGCAAGCGAGCTTTTGAGGCCAGGGCAGGGGCATCTCAGTCCAAGGCTCCAGTGGCAGCTAGGCCCCAGTATTGTGCTCCAGCTCCTAACACATGACATCGCCCTCCAGCAATGAAGAATCAGGCGAAGACGGGGTTCCGCAAGGGGTACTACATTGCTCTTCCTAGGGGGAACACTGGGCCCAGCTATGCCAAGACTCCACCTGCCAATCGTCCGTGCTGGAACTGTAATTAGACAGGACATTGGCAAACCAACTGTCCTTACCTGCCAAAGAAGGGCAACCAAGGGAACGTCCATCAGGGGCGTGTTCACTATACAACTGTGGAAGCAATCCCTACTAGTGAGGTAGTTACGGCTGATAAGTTTCTGGTTAACCAATGTGATGCACTTGTGCTTTTTGATTCAGGAGCATCGCATTCTTTTGTGAGTTCAGACATTGTGTCTAAGCATAATCTCAAGGTAGTTACGCTTGATAAAGGCAGTTATTGCATTAGTGCTGCTAGAAATAATATTTCTACAAATCAAGTGGTTTTGTGGGCAACTCTGGAAATAGGAGACCGTCAGTTTCTTGCTCATCTGGTTGTTCTACCCGATGTGGGTATAGATGTAATTTTGGGAATGAAATGGATGAGTGGCAACAGAGTTCTTATCAACACCACCACTCGTGTAGTGATGTTGAGAGACCCGAATACTAAAGAGGCGTTCTTAGTGCAACTTCCTCGGGATATTCATATCCGTAGCACAATGAATGCAGTTACATCTAGGGCCATCAAGGATATTCTGGTAGTATGTGAGTTTCAACATGTATTCCCTGATGATTTGCCCGGGCTTCCTCCAGATCGGGATGTAGAGTTCAAAATTAAATTGCTCCTAGGTACTGCTCCTATCTCTAGAAGACCATATAGAATGCCGCCAAATGAGCTAGCTGAGCTTAAGACCCAGCTGAATGAGTTGTTAAAGAAGGGTCTTATCCATCCTAGTTCTTCTCCTTGGGGTTGTCCGGCTATCTTGGTCAAGAAGAAGGATCAGTCCTTGCACATGTGTGTGGACTATCATCCTCTGAATGCAGTAACCATCAAGAATAAGTACCCTCTTCATCGCATTGATATCCTGTTTGATCAGTTGTCCAAAGCCAAGGTATTCTCCATGATTGTTTTGCGATCTGGGTATCATCAGATCAAGATCCGTCCTGAAGATGTACCTAAGACAACTTTCTCGACGAGGTATGGGTTGTATGAGTATCTCGTCATGTCCTTCGGTCTTACGAATGCACCTGCTCACTTCATGTATCTCATGAATTTGGTATTCATGCCCAAATTGGACAAGTTTGTGGTGGTCTTCATTGATGATATCTTGGTATATTATAGCAATGAAGAAGAGCATGCACAGCATCTGCTGTAGTGTTGACAAGTTTGTGTGAGCATCAGCTTTATGCTAAGTTCAGCAAATGCAAGTTTTGGCTAAAGAAAGTACCTTTCTTGGGCCATGTCTTATCTGAAAAAGGCATATCGGTGGACCCAGCTAAGGTTCAAGAAGTGCTGGATTGGAAGGTTCCAACTTCGGTGCACGAGGTTCGGAGTTTTCTAGGTCTGGCTAGGTATTACCGTCCTTCAGAAGGATGAAAAGTTTGTGTGGACGCTTGAATGTGAAGAGGCATTCCACAAGTTAAGGACATTGCTGACATCAGCTGTTGTCCTAGCTCAACCCGATATCGAGAAGCCTTTCGATGTCTTTTGTGACGCGTCTAGTATCGGTCTGGGCGGTATGTTGATGCAAGAAGGTCATGTTATCGCTTATGCCTCATGCCAACTTCGAAAGCATGAGGTCAATTACCCTACTCATGACTTAGAATTGGTCGCGGTTGTCCATGCTTTGAAGATCTGGAGGCACTATTTGCTGGGTAATCTGTGCAATATCTACACCGATCATAAGAGTCTCAAGTACATCTTCACCCAACCGGAATTGAACATGCGACAGCGAAGGTGGCTTGAGTTGATTAAAGATTATAATCTTCAAGTGCACTACCATCCGGGCAAGGCAAACATGGTAGCAGATGCCTTAAGTCGGAAAGCGCATTGTCATTCAGTTCAGATGGAAGACCCATCGTTGTCACGTCTTATGCACCCACTTGTGCTCCATCAGATTGCTCTGGAGAGTTATCTTTGCAATCGAGACATCGAATTGCAGCAAACGGATGTAGGCATCCACCATATAAAGAGGAAAATGAAAGGAGAAGAAACCAAGCATTTCCTGGTCGATGAGAACAGAATTCTATGGTTCAAAGATCGGCTTGTGGTACCAAAGGACCATGAGCTCCGAAATCAGATTCTATCGGAAGCTCATTCGTCCAAGTTGTCTATCTATCCGGGTAGCTGTAAGATGTATCAGGATCTAAAACCTTTGTTTTGGTGGATAAAGATGAAAAAGGAGATTGCTGCTTTTGTTGCTCGTTGTGATAACTGTTGTCGTGTGAAGGCAGTTCACATGAAAGCAGGCTTGCTTAAACCCTTATCAATTCCTGGTAGGAAATGGGAAGAAGTTAGTATGGATTTTATCTCTGGACTCCCAACTTCTATTAAGGGTTACGACTCTATCTGGGTGATTGTAGATCGTTTGACCAAGGTTGCTCGTTTTATTCTAGTTCGAAGTGATTATCGTCCACATCAGTATGCAGAGTTGTACTTCGAGAACATTGTCCGTCAGTATGGTGTGCCTCGGACTATCATATCAGATCATGGACCACAGTTCACTGCCCGTTTTTTGGGAGTGTCTTCATGAGCAAATTGGTACTCACATGGTTCGTAGTTCTGCGTACCATCCTCAAACGGCCAGCCAAACTGAACATGTTAACCAAATCCTAGAAGACATGTTGAGGGCATGTGCTCTCTCTTCAAAAGGTTCTTGGGTAAAGTGGTTACTGTTAGCTGAGTTCTCTTATAACAATAGTTACCAAGAGAGCATCAAGATGGCTTCGTTTGAAGCCTCGTATGGTCAAAAGTGTCGAACCCCGTTGAATTGGGTGGAACCCGAGGAACGAAGGTATTATGGCATCCATTTCGTGAACGATGCGGAGCAGCAAGTTCGTACCATCCAGCAACATCTAGAAGCTGCTCAAGCTCGTTAGAAAAGTTATGCTGACAGGAGAAGGAAGCCGATTGAGTTTGCAGTCGGTGATCATGTGTATCTCAAGTTGTCTTCGATGAAAGGCGTACAAAGGTTCAGAGTCAAGCGAAAGCTTGCACCTCGTTATGTGGGGCCTTATCGGATTCTCGAGAGAAAAGGGAATGTAGCATTCAAGGATCGACTACCGGTTGAGCTTCGAGCTATTTTTCCTATCTTTCACGTATCACAATTGAAGAAATGCCTTCGTGTTCCGGAAGAACGAGTGGAAGTTCGGGACATCAAGTTGAAATCTGACTTGGTGTTTGAGGAGAAACCTGTAGCGGTTGTTGACCGCAAGGAACGGGTGACCCATAATCTTGTTGTTAAGTTCTACAAGGTGTTGTGGAGTAACCACGGGGAGGAAGATGCCACTTGGGAAACAGAGTACTATTTAAAAGAAGTTTATAAAACCTTATTCGAAAATCAGTAAGCTTCCAAATCTCAAGATGAGATTTTTGCAAGGTAGGAGTTCTGTAACACCCCAGTGTTATGGTTGCATCATTCACATGCATAACATGAGCATCATCATCTTTATAAGCATATCATGATCATCAATTACCTTCGGTCATGTCATTTTATGCAAAAGTGTGATTTAACTTGCTTAAATATGCTTTCTATGCTTATGGTTGCTTGTGTCATGCTCATGTTTGTGTTGTGTGCCTTGGTAAATAGTTCATCTATGCTTAACTCAACTTTTGGAACAATGTTTATGTTGGTCACATCTCCAAGTTGAGTACCTAATTCATACTTTCACTTATAGGCCCTAAAAACCTCTTTTTCTTAGGCTTTTAAAAAGTGTTTCATAAAATGTTTGCATGTCAAAACTTCCTAAATCAAAGTTGTAGAAAATTTTATGAGGAACAAAAGTTGTTTCATGGCCATCTCATGAAAATGAACACATCAAGCACAAAAGTGGGCCACAAGGCAGATTTGGGGCTGTTTCCAACACTTAAAAATTTTTCTAAGTCTGGGATCTCACAAGTTTGCTCGAGGGTGGTTTGGATAGCTTCTAGATTGAAATCCAGGCCGAATCAAGTCTTGATCTTGTAAGCAAAGTTGGAGTCCTCATGTAGCTCTACAGCTTGAAGCAATTAGCTAACAAAACCTTTGACTAGATTAGGAGATAATCGAAGCCAAAGATCGAGTTTCAGTCGGGTTCAGTGTCTGAATGGAGGCAGCGTCAGTGGGGAGCAGCTCGCCGGTGACGCTGCGTGTTTGGACTCGTGGCATCCGTACATCGTAGTTGGTCCCGCTTGTCAGCTCCCAGCGCGTCCTCTAGGTCGCCACGACGCCCCCAGTCGCGTGGACAGCGTTATTCTCCCCCTGGCTTCCTCTCTCTCACACTCATCGTCTTCTCCACGTCTCCGCCGCTGCTTCGGCGAGCTCGCGCGCTCGCGTCTCGGCATCTCCGGCCAAGTGACTCCACCCAGTGCTCTGCCAGCTTCCCCGCTTCACCGTCGTCGTGTTGGCTGCGGCTGTCGAGCTTCGGTAAGCCCGCATTGTCTTCTCCGTCGTGAGCTTACCTCACCGGAGCTCCGCCGTGGTCACCGGTGTCGTGGCTAGGGCTCTGTAGTCCACCATTTCTTCTCATTCTTGTTCCAAAAGCTTCGCCTTGTCATGCTGGTGCTCGTCGGGATCTTCTTTCGCCCAGTCTCCGACCAGAGACGCCGGCGGTTGGCCGCACACCACCGCCATACCGCCATTCGCGAGGGCAAGTTCCCTAGGGTCCGGTAGAGTTAGGGTTTCTGGTACCAATCGTCGCGGAGTAGAGTGAGGAACACGATGGTGCTCTTGGCCGTCGACGAGACCTTGCTGTCGACGAGAGCTCCAGCGGTAAAGCCTCGCCTCTGCTCTCGGGTCACTGACGGGTGGGGTCCGTTGACCTGCGGGGTCCCCCATGTCAGTCTCTCTCTCTTTAGTTTGAAATTAAGGTTTGTGCTGTTTTTGGAATATTCATATCTGGAGTTTGAAAAGTCCCCTTGAGGTGATCCAAATTCCATTGAGTTCCTCAGGTAGTCTAGTTTTTAATAAAAATACATTATGCACCATGTTTTCTATGAAAAAAAATTGTTATGAATTAATCTTGTTATTTAAGTGTAAATTCATATCTTTTGATATACTGCTCCAGTTGCTGTAAAATTTTTATACCATGCTCTGAGTAGTATTAGAATACTTTGATAAATATTTCATGATTTTTGAAGTGTTGTATCTCTGATATGTAATTTATGTTAATACTATGGCTTGTTTCCAATTTTAAATCATGGTAAATGTTTGAAGCTTGTGCTGGTGTTTTCCTTTGGAGTCAAGTTTGTTTATAGTAGTAGTAACATGTAAATAATCTGAAATCTGTTGTTTGACACTATCTAAGCAATGTTTCTTAATTTATGGAATAAGCACCTTGTTACATGTTAATTACTTATTTTAAGTTTGGCATGTGCAATTGCTCTGAAATTTTTATGGTAATGTTAAGATGCTATGCTTGTGCATCTGTAATTTTTGTAGATTTTTCTGAGTACTCTTGCTGGTATCTTGCATTTATGCCCTTTTATGGAATTAAATTAATAAATGCCTTGATATTGAATGTTTAGTGGTCAACATGTGATGTCCTGGTAATCTTAGGTTATGCTTGTGTTTATAAGCCATTTGGTTGACACTAAATATGTTCTTGCTTTGTCATCAAATAATTAATTTAAGGGTTTTATAGCTCTTCTGGACAGCAAGGGAGTAATCTGACCTTTGCTTGATGATCACTTAGTTTTCTGAAAGACTTGTCTAAATCAAAGATGTTGTAAACTTTGTGAGATAGCTGTAGTTTAAATTTGGAATCATTTGGTCCCGTAGTTTAAAAGTTATGGCTCTTCCAAGTTGGGTTCCAGAATTAGGTGTTCTCTGTTTTTCTGGAACAGAACCTGGAACTTTGTTTAGTTGACCTGTTTAACTTTTGAGTCTTGCTGCGATGTCTAAAGATGAAATGTGAACAATTTCATGAGCTTTCCAGAATGTCCTCATTCATGTTTGTTGGATCTGTATAGCTTTAGTTATGATTTGTTCCTTGAGCTTCTCTGTTATTTGGTTGTTGCTGTTTATGGTTTAGCTTGATGAATCTTGCTAAGTTAGTTAGTCATCTTTTGTGAGTTTGTAATGGGAGTTACTCCATAAATGAGTGTCCAGTGAAGTTCTAATCATGTTACCAAGCATTCATCCTCATCTAGTATGCACACATTTCTTACTCATCATGCATGCAATAGGTGCACCGGACGCGGCAGTCTCGTTCGAGCTCAATCAAGCGAACCACGAAGGTCCGGAGATCACTCAGGAGGCGGAGGTCCAGCCAGGCGGACAAGAGGAACCCGAAGAGGAGGTCGAGTGCCCTAATCACGAGCCAGCCTCGTTTGTGAAAGGTAAGCCCCGGAGCATCTTAAGTCTCCCACTTTAATTTCAAAAGCATACTTGATTTTTTATATCTATTGATGCATTATGTATAGGAGTTGTGATGAAGCCCTTGCTGCATTATACCCTTTTCATTGTCCAGATATCTTACCACTACCTAGTTGTAGAGTTAGGATCGAGTAGCAGCTTAGCCATGCTTTAATCGGTAGAAGTCGGGTGATATCCTGTCACCTGCGCGAAATAGGGCTATGTCGGATCACGATTGACTATATGGGCTATCGTGGGAAAGAACCTGATTAAAATGACTTAAGCCGGGCGGAGTTTTGCAAGGTTGTAGTAACTCCGTCTGTGGCAGCTAAGGACCGATCATTGTACGTTCTCTTGTCATGTTGAACGCATGCCTGACACTTAGTTGGCCGGATAACTCGTTCCGACCAGGAAGCCTAGTAGTATGACTCAGGCCAGAAGACCGGCAAGTATAAAGTGCGCACTACCGGAGGAAGTGCGGTGTGCGGGGGGCCATTGGCGTAAGACCACATGCAGGTGAGTTAGAAGTCCTGACCTCCCTGGCAAAGTGGCAGCCCTAGGAGTGCGGCGCTGATCGGAGCCGCGATTCCTGAGTCGTACCAAAGGTGACCCGCTTGCTCTCCGACGGTGGATGCTTGGGTGAGTGCTAGGAATAACCCTCCAGCTGGATAGGAATCGATTCGAATCGCCGTCTCTCCCGGATAGTGAGAACTTGACAGAGCAGCGGGAAACATAGCATTCACTAAGGATAAAGGTTCTTGATAATGATGTTGAAGATAGCAAGGAAGAACATATGATGAAACTTGATATGGTTATTAATGCTTGTAATAATCAAGTGAACTGCTTAGTCTAGGTGCTAATCTAGTGGTAGGCTAATGATGATTAATATAATGCTTTTACAAATGGTGTAGTATCCACTTAAGCTTTTGGAAAATGTTGAGTCAAGCCAGCTACACTTTATACTCAGACTTGCATGATCCTTGGTGTCTTTTATGTTTGACTAGACGACTAAGTCTAGCTGAGTACATCCTCGTACTCAGGGTTTATTTCCACCTGTTGCAGATGATGTATTTTATGATGGCTTCTGCAAGACCTGTCTCCATCCCGCTTGGGATGAGGACTAAACCGTTGGGCGCGGTTCTCTAACAAACTTCGTGCCCCGTTGCTTTTGGTGGATGTGATGAGACTCTGGTAGTAACAAGAACTTATGGAATGTGTATTTGTAAACTACTTTGCTTCCGCTACAGTGACCTTGTGTTGCAATAACTAAGTACTCTGATGTTTTGCCGCTTCGTCGGCAATGAATGAACTATGTAACATTCATTGTATTATGTTGAACTATTACGATCTTGGTTTGTTGCAAGTTGGTTTGATGTCCTTTGTGATTTCAGTTGACTACCAGGATTATATGGGCTCATGTCTGGAAACTTGATTGCTGGTTCATCATTTCTACACTTGAACTCTTATAATTTGGTCGGTTCTGTGACAGGGGAACGTCCTAATCCTTTTGCCACCGCAAGGCTGGCTAATCGTACGCAGCAGGAGCAAGGGAACTCCCCCGGTTCAGGCAGGCACATGAGTCCGAACGCTATTATGAATGTGCGACCCACACTACACTACGTAGGTACCTGTGCATGGAGGTGAGGCATCGGTCGGTCCTAAAAACGGCGGCAGCTAGCGAGGAGTTAACGACTGGACGTGCTGCAACCTTGGGATCACCAGGCAGCTCTTTCGCTCTATAGGGATACCGGTGGGGGGCATAGCACATTTCTTCTTGGAGGAGGGTTGGTTTGCCTAGGTGACAGATCCTGCCATAATATACTCCCGCCAATTCTATTGCACCGGCAACCGAAGTCGAACATACATACGACGATTTTCACGTGTGAAGGGACAGGAGGAAAGAAAGGGCGGTAGATGATAATGCGAAAGGGCGCCGCGTCTGGGCGGGCGGGCTTGATAGTAAAGCCAAAAAAGATGCCCCGAGACAAGGTACAACTGTTGCGAAGGGGATATGATCAATAGAACTCAGCTGGATCCGGGCTGGGATAGTGGCGCCCATTCCTAACCAGATCGGAAAAGGTACAGTCATGCTAGAGGTACTAACCACTTAGTGATCGGTCCGCTTGTTCACGCAAATCCGAAGAAGTTATCACGGACAAGCCACATGCAGGGAAACTTGCACGTGTGGTTCTGGCCGGGCTTTCCTTCGGTATCTAATAACCTTGCTTCTGCTCGCCGCTGGCGCACCTCTCCTAACTATTTCCCATTTATTCTGGAATAATTTTTTTAGGAGGGACAATTTTACATATTTCTGCCAAATCCTTCTATTATTAAGTACGGCTGGTACCATTTCGATGTGTTTCGATTCTTTCGAAAGAGAGAGGTTTGATGCTTTTGAATTCATTTTATTAATTCCACTTCCTACTCGCAGTATGCTCTTAATGATCCCAGCTCATGATTTAATTGCCATGTATTTAGCTATTGAGCTTCAAAGTTTATGTTTTTATGTGATCGCAGCATCAAAAAGAAAGTCTGAATTTTCCACAGGAGCCGGCTCAAAATATTTGAGCTTAGGTGCATTTCCCTCTGGAATATTATTGTTCGGGTGCGACCGGACTACTACCGATCAATTTTTGGAAACTTCTTTATAGACTTGTAGAGACCCTCTATGTAGTTGTAATTCTTGGGCAATCGATCTACTTTCCCCATAGCCCTAAGGCTGTGTCTCGATCTCCTACGTGCAAAAGATAAGATACGGGAGACGGGGTCCTATGGTATGGGTCTTCGACCCTTGGTCTAATTCCACGACGGAGAGTCGGCATGGCGTAAAGTGAAAATTGGGGGGAATAGAGCGAAATCTCCGTCTGGGGTATTCCGAAGGTGTAACCTAGGCAACGAAAAAGGGGCCCGATACTTCAACTAAAGGAGCGACATGTTGGTTCACCAAACCCCGACCCAGTGTCACACGTTCTCCAGATCCGAAGGGATCCAGTGCCCAACTACCGACTCCACCCGGAATTGCGTTATCGGAGCCGAGCCAGGAATAGCCGTTAGTGGACACCTACCACTTTTCACCGGTTAGAGAGGCCCTCTTTAATACATTAAGAAAATATGTTCACAGGGGCCAGAAAGACTCGGTCATAGGAACTTAAACCACCTACGCGCTGGTAAACGAAAACCACCTCGACCGGATCTACCGAACGAAGAAGGCCGCCCCGTCGAAAGAATTAACACGCCAAAAGGGCCACAAGCTTTCCCCAAAAAAGGGGAGATCCGCTGCTTACTGCTCACGGAAACATCCGACCTTATCATCAAGTCGTCTGCCTATCTTTCTGATCTCATTCGTTTTCCGATCGCATAAAAAGATCAAAAAGAAATGTGAGAATGTAGTTACAGATGTGAAAAAAGTCAATATCTCTCTATCTTTTCTTATTAATCTTTCATTCGTTGGATTTTGTGCGTTTCATCAAGTATGAACTTCTTTCTTTTTTTCTATGCAATTTAAGTACCGGATCGACATCCACTTATTTCTGTGCCCTCATCCGCGTGTATGTCTGTGTTAGATAGGCTCTGGAAGGCCTTACTTTACTAACAGGTAGGGCGCATTACTTTTATTCTTTTTTTGCCGCTTACCCGCATGTTTAGATTATTTACTTGCCCTTTCACTTTTTCTTCGGCTGTCACCAACTTTGTTCAATGCTAGTCCCTAACCCATGAATAAGGGCTCCGCTGGCTACCGGGTTCAGAGAAGTTTGTAAGCTCTTTCTCTTTTTTTGTTTTTCGCCACCTCCTGTGTGTTTCCATTTAAGGTCTTTAATTCGGCATTAGCTTCGTTAGAGAAAGCCATGCGTGAACTACAAAGCACGGGATCCTGAACACCACGAAAGAAAGCGTACTACTTTTCAATAAGGTCCGACTTACTTTTCAGAGAGGAGAGACATGAACTTGTTTTAGGCGTAGAAAAGGCATACGGTATGAAAGATTTCTTGAAAAGAGGTAGGGACTGGTCTCGCTGCTAAGGGAGAAGGAGCCCTCTGTCGGAGCAAGCTAAAGAACCCACTTTAGATCGTCGATTTCAGGTAAGGCACTCGATCAAGCCTATACATCCGGGAATTTCGCTCCAAACCACAGATGACTTGCTTTGCTGCATTTCTTGGGCCGGGGCTTTACTTTATTTTTTTTTTGGCGAAAGAAAGGCCATATGATCTACTTTCTGGTGCCGGTCCCTTCACAAAGATAGCCCCTTCTTGCTCTTATTCTTATTCGGTTTAATACAATAGTTCATAAGCTCCTTTCTTTCAAGTGAAAGTTGCCTATCTTTCTTGGTTCGGAATCCAATCCAGTTGAAAACAATTGCCTGATGGAAAAGTCAGATGAAAGGCAAGGAGTGTAAATCACGTACGAGCGAGCGCAGAAAGCGAAATGTTTTGCAGCGAGTCAAGCGTAATACGATCAAAAGGAAATGGGGTCAATGCCTCAAACAGTTCCCCAGATGGGGCCCCGGGTTGATAGAGCGAGCTACATTCTTTCAAAGAAGACAGAAAAAAGAGGACTGATGCTTTCTTACTTCATCTTAATATAGGGATGCTTTATGTAGCTTCCAATAAATAGGAAACAAGATGACCCATGGGGCACTCAGTGACGTATCTAAACCATCTATCGAGTACTGGCTTTTCACACTCGGGAATAGAAACTGTCGGCACTTGAAGATGAACGAAGTGAAATTACCCCCCCAAAAAGCCCATAGACCTGCCATGGTGGGGACTGACTGCTCTCCCCTACGATAGTAGCATCGCGATGCAGAGATCAACATATTCGCATACCATGCTTATCTATTGATGTCGCAGATCAGCGGCAACTCCGATACTAAGTATGATGTCGCATATCGGTTGTCTAACTAGAAGGGTGGAACCTTTTCTTTTTAACTAGTCTTAAAGTGGATGTCGCAGCCTTGAGTTCTTTTTATTGAATTCGCGAGATTGAAAATTAGGATTGAATGATTAACCTGGAGATATATTCCTTTTCTCAAATAGTTCTTTAAGGTGCCTCTCTCTATCCTTGGCTTATTCAATGGTGCTTTCCTTCTTTTCATTATTCGATACTGCTGTGAGATACTACGAGAGCTCGTAGGCAATATGAGATAGAGCTGACTAAGAGAAAGAAGTAAGCGGATCTAGCAGCTGTTTTCATTCCTTTATTTAGGTCTTGAACCTATTAAGTAGAAGATCAAGCACTGATCTGATGGATCAAATGCTTTCACTACTCGATCAAATGCTTTCACTATTCGTTCCGCATGAGAAAAAGTTATAAAGACAGATTTCTAAATCGTTTTTTTAGTCATGTTAGCACCACGCTTCGCTTTCCGATATCTGGTATTATGGCTTTGCGCAGACTGACCTCTACACTTTTTGCAAACAGCTACCACCTTGAGGCAGCCCTCTGGGCTGGGTTGCCTACCCAGATAAAATACAAATAACCACTGCTTAACACCTATTTCAAAGATAAACTGCATGCCTCATAAAGCGCGTGCCCGGACTGCACGCTTACTGTATTCTCACGAGGAACTGTAACAACACACTGCCCTGAATAGCCATTTAATACAGAACTTAACATCACAAAAAACCCTTCCCAATTGATCTTTGAATCCCACTCTTCTTTATCCCACAAACCCATCAAGTAGTAGGTTGTGGGAACGTGGGATCTTTCACTTGATTTTTGGTGAGTGAGTTAAAAGAGACAGACCTACCTCTGTAAGAAAATACATTAAGTAAGGTATATTTATATATAGCCGTGGTTTGTAATACACAAGCCGACCCGTGCATCTTCATGGATATCTAATCTACTACCATGAAAAGTAGATCGTTTGAGGGAGGGTTCGCTGTGATTGTTTTCAAGTGATCTGCCACTGGTTTTCCTGAGAAGGTAGTCCAACGGCTTCTTCTTTTTCTACACCACCTGGTCTCGAAACAACCTAGAGAGTGCCAGCTTTCCTACCTCGAAACATTAACGAGCCAGAAGTGGTTACTCTTACCAAGGAATGCAGTGCAGTCATTCAAAATAAGAGACCCCCCAAGTTAGATGACCCATGCACTTTCTGTATTCCATGCTTGATAGGATCTAAAAGTTTCCGTGCTTTATGTGATCTTGGCTCTAGTGTGAGTGTGATTCCCCTCTCTGTCTGTGAGGCACTACCTTTGGGTGATGTACGGCCGACTACCATGACTCTCTAGCTTGCTGATCGCACTTATCGCCATCAGGCAGGCATTTTGGTTGATGTCCCTGTGATAGTTGGTAACTTCACATTTCCAGTTGATTTTGTTGTCTTGGAGATGGAGGATAAGAGCGAGCCTATTATTTTTGGGGAGACCCTTTCTAGCTACTGCAGGGGCTGTCATCGATGTGAAAGATGCTAAGCTCACGCTTCAATTTGGTGAGGAGAAAGTATCATTTGATATGAGGCATCCAACTCACCTTCCTCACTGTCCAGACATATTTTAGTTCAGAGGATGTGTCAGCATTGGAGGATGAGAAGTCTATTCTTTATAATGGGCATACTTCTATTGATCCATCTCCTGTAGGTCTAATTGATTCTTCTCAGGAGGCTAGATCTCTTACTTATGATCTTATACCATCTTCAGCTCCTAAGGTAGATCTTAAACCTCTTCCTGAGCATTTGAGATATGAGTTTCTTGGATCTGATAATACATATCCTGTTATTGTGAGTTCTCGTCTGACTCCTATGGAGATTTACCGTCTTCTTGATATTTTTCGTCGATATCGAGCTGTCATAGGATATTCTACAGATGATATGAAGGGTATCAGCCCAACGCATGCATTGAATCTTTCTCAAGGATGATGTTAAGCCGACGCGCGAGCACCAGCATAGGCTTAATCCTCATTTGCAAGAAGTTGTAAAGAAAGAGGTATTGAAGCTTCTTGGTGCTAACATCATTTATCCTATCTCTGACAGTCAGTGGGTCAGTCCAATTCATATTGTACACAAGAAAGGAGGCATGACTGTTTTAGCAAATGAGAAAGGTCAAATGATTCCCACTAGGACTGTCACCGGTTGGCGCATGTGTATAGATTATCGCAAGCTTAACAAGGCCACCCGGAAGGATCACTTTCCTTTGCCTTTTATTGATCAGATGCTTGAGAGGTTAGCATGTCATTCTTATTTCAGCTACCTCGATGGGTACTCAGGCTTCTTGCAGATTCTGATACATCCGTCGGACCAAGATAAGACAACATTTACCTGTCCTTATGGTACATTTGCTTACCGACGGTTGCCATTTGGTCTCTGTAATGCCCCAGGGACTTTTCAGCGATGTGTCATGTCTATCATCACAGATTTGATTGAGAAGATCATGGAGGTGTTCATGGATGATTTCTCTGTCTATGGACAGGACGGAATTTTTATGACTGTTTGGCCAATCTTGAGATTGTTCTACAGCGTTGTCTTGAAGCTGATTTGGTACTCAATTGGGAGAAGTGTCATTTCCTGGTTCAAGAGGGTATTGTCCTCGGTCATTTGGTTTCCTCGCGAGGAATTGAGGTTGATAAAGCCAAAGTTGAGGATCACTTGCCTCCTCCAGTGAAGTAAGTCCGTAGCTTCTTGGGTCATGCGGGGAATCACATGCCTGGGCGGGTCGAGCTATTATATAATAAGTAACGGCTGAAAAAGCAATTCTTGGTAGATCCACTTGTTAAGGCGCGGAAAGCCGTGTTCCTTCTTAGCTCACGCTTTCCTGATTGATTTGAAAGACCCTATACGCCACCGTATCCTTGGCTTTCTTCCCACTTTCAAAGAACTGACTATCATTCTTTCTATTCTATCTCCTCGCTTGAGGTCTTATGCTTCTTCTTAAAGGGGTTATGCCACTCCGAGTCCATCAGTGTTGAAGGAATGGACAAAGACAGGAAAAGACAAAGTGTTGATTTGACTACCGATAGAGAGCAGAGCTAGAGACAAGATGCCTAGGACCTGGAGGAGATCCATAAGAACCAAGTCATGGAGAAGATAGCACCAAACTGGAGATAATAAACCTAACTCTCCGTGGTTTAATCGAGAATGGATACAGGGTCGTTGAGTGAAACCTTTATTAGGGGGTAGACCTACCTTGTTTTGTTGACTTATTGCTTTCCAGCAAATCGTGCCAGCCCTATCTCTAAAGCACCAAACTTCCACATTTTAGGAGATGGATCTTCCCTTAAAGAGCTAGCTTATTGAATAGACCTGTCACTCCTTACCTTATCTAAGACCCCTTCGGGATATCTTTTGAAAACCTTTTCTCTAAAAAGAATAGATCGATCCTTGCCCGCTCGATTAAAGAAAGTGGGATCTGGCCTTGCATTTTGGAGATAGGGCTCCCTCATGGCATTCTTGCTCTTGCATTTGAAAGTCGAATCGGGATTCCATCTATAGAAAGGTACCGAATGGAACTAGTGAATGTGTATGCCGAACGTAGGCAGGTATACCTGACCTTTGATATTAAGCTATGATCTCTCTTCTCTCTCTTGAAGTTCCCACAAAGTGACTCTGAACCTAAGACCAGGTTGTGGGATGTCTTTTGATATTCTAAACAAAGAAAAACGGCATTTTTTCCCTAAATGAAAGAAAAGGTCGAGCTTAAGCCGATTCCATTGCGGAAAGAAAAGAGGCTCTCCCATTCCCACCTGATACGTCAAAAGCAATTGACTAATAAGGGGAACCAACCAGTCGAATTCGATTGATTATGTCACTCCGCATTACTAAAAAAGGGTAGCAGCTTTCTACTAAAATGGGCTTTGGCACTCCTTCCGCTATTACTCGAAAAAAATAATAGATCGGTCGTTCTGACTACATCAAAGGCTCGTATCACTCTAATTTAAAGGTTGTAACTCCTACTTATTTATATTAATTAAAGCTTGCCCATAGCTTCTTTCTTCCCATTCTTTCTTCTTTCCACTAATCTAATGGTTGAATTCTCCCATTGAGAGGTTATGATACTAGCAAGAGTCCTATTCTTCTCCTCTCGATCCTACCTTGGGTTATGTTTGACAGGGATGGTCAGTGAACTTCTACTGGTTTCAAAGGAGGATAGAGATCCATTGTGGAAGGCTCGAAAGGTTATTCCATCAAGGTTGACCCTCGACGCGTCGCTGCCACTATTTTTACTCCTTTTATGCAATTATGAACAAAACTTTCTCGATTCCAATGCAACTTATCCTTTTAGAGTTGACGTAACAAACTACGCGAGCCTCCCGATGAAGCCAACAAAAATCCTATCCGAATACTAAAAATAAAAGGCAATTTCATTATGGTGGTATACCAGCCGCTAGTTCTGGAACTTCCAGTTCCAATCGGAGCATATAGATCTGTAAATGGATTTGTATGTATAGCCACTTCAGTCGTGCTCCTCGTTTCTCGAATGGAAAAAAAGTATCTTCTTTCTGGGAACATGCTAAACCAGAAATTTTTATGTTCGTGATTCTTCATCCACCGATGCAAAAAATCTTCCAGTTTTCCATTCTCATATGAGGCAGGAAAGTTTCTGGGCAACAGGGCCGCACGAAGTGATTCATCATGTTCAAACATGAACCTTTCGCTCGTTGAGGACGGTTTATAAATAAAAAATTTCCCACAAATGGAATGAGAAGTGGGTCCATGTAAATGATCAAGACCTCGCAAACAACAACGTTCCTTCCCCATATGGAGTTCGGGACCCAAAGGCAATCGTTGAGTGAACTGTATCTTATTCGTATTAGTTGACCTAAGCTGCACCATTATTGCAGGGGTGGGGCTCGGCCTCCAAACCGTACGTGGGACGAATTTCTGCCTCATACAGCTCGGGCCGAAGACCGCGGAAGTTGAGGAGAGATGGGGAGACCCAACTGCTGCCGGTCGGGACAGACAGGAAAGGGGGCGGGGATAAGCTTGTGAAGAAGCAAGTTTTATTGCCCCACCCCCAAAAAACAAACTGACCGAGCAAGAAAACGTATGCGCTTTAGCAACAAAGCGCTCATCCCTTGCTTGTTGCTTCACGTTTCCATCCCAGTCCATTCCGAGATAAGCGGCTAATATAATATGTGCAGACAACAGATATTTAGCGAAACGATGAAACAAACCTACTGAAACAAATATGACACAACAACTGAATCTGCACGATAGAACTACTGAAACAAACAGAGACAGAGCGACGTAAAACTGAGGGAAGACGAACAGATCATACCCTGAGACTCGTGCATTCAGATTTCTAGAACTTTGTCCTTTCTCGATCGCCATGGAGTAGAGACGAAGGTGAAGACGACGAAGCAATCACCGGGAAGGAGAAGACGGCAACCGGCAACACCAAGAGACCTCCGGGAAGAAGATGAACAACAGCAGTGGAGTTGGGCAGTCGCATAGACGCTGCCCAAAAACCTAATTGCCGATCCCCCATGCAAGGTCTCGAACGGCAAGGGCTCCGGAGGCACTTGCCCTCTCGCTCCTCCGTGCGCGTGAAGTTACGAGATGGGGATTCCTACTTTGCAACGGAACTGTGATCTGTATGTTCTCTCTTGTTGTACCAAGGAGATGAGTCTCCTATTTATCCTTGTGGCTGGAGAGGAGAGGAGGGGAAGGGACTCCCCTGCTGGCGGCTGAGGAGACGGGCATTTGAAGGGTTTTCACGCTGAGTTGAAACTCCCTCAATTAATTATCGAAACACCCGCAGATAATGAGTTGAAACTACCACATAATTGAGTTGAAACTCCCGTACTATCAGCCAGCCATTCCAACCCTTGGACTTGCTCCTATTTGGTACAATGTATATATTGTCCATAATTACACACCATAAAGTTTATTGATTTATTAAATCTAAATGGGTCTAACCCATAATAAATCCAACAATTCATGCTGTCTCAGTGGCCATGAAAGAGCACAATCCTTCAGCATTCTACTGGAGCAGAGAGAGTAAGTCTATATAATACTCAGAGATAGATCCCCTAGGGTCCTGGCTGTGGATAATCCTTCTTGGATCCAACTAGTTGGGAAGTCTATTCTATCTGCAAAATGTGAGGGAAGTGAATGCAACTCTAAGAAAAAAGCTAAGGCTCAGAGCCAAACAAGAGCAATGAAAAGTGCCTCCAACAGAGGAGGGAGTTCCCCATCAAATCTAACCTCAAACTCCTAATGAATGTCCTCATAACGAACGCTAGAGGGATGAACAATATTGAGAAGCAGAGGGAAAGATGGGAGCTTATCAAAAAGAACAAAGCCTCTATTGTGGGAAAAGTCTGTGAAACCTGAATTTCTAGAAGGGACATAGCCAACCGCATAAACTCTGGTTTGAATGCCCACAGAGCTACAGGAGGGAGAACCATTCAACGAGAAATGATGATCAACATGGCATATCAGTAACTGTCGTTGAATCAGTAAGCGGTTCTAGTGCTTGAGTACTAATGAGGGAATGGGATACATAGCCTTTAATGAAAAAGATAGAGAAGCAAGTTCAAGAACAGATGGTTGAGACATACATGGATTCTATATTTCCATCGCCTAGGAGTTAAGTTCTTAGCGGCCAAACCACTCCCTTTGTGCTCTTTCGCCCAGATAGATATCAATATCTTTCTCAATCCTTTCACAGGCATAGGCGAATGCTAAAAGACAAGCATAGGCAGAAGCAGAAAGAACAGATTTACCCTATCCTAGAATCAGATTTCTAGGTTTACCAAATCCTAATCAACCAAATGTCTTGTGAAAGAGGGCTTTAAGTCAGGTCTGGAATCTTTCGAACAGAAAGAGGTGGCTGATTCGTCCACATCAGAATAGGCATACGAGTCTACTTTAACCAATAGGGGTGTGTATTTCCTACTTTCCTGGTAAGATAGAGCGAAGACAAGACAAGCTTGCCTTCATCTATGTGGAGCAAAGTAAAAAAGTGGATAAGGTTGCCAATCTCAAAGAAAAATGAGGAGGAAGGGCAAAGCCAAATGATGATGGAAACCCACAGCTTGCTCAATCATATAAGTAGTAGCTTCTTCCTTGTCTTCTTTTCATGTGAACTTAACATCACCACTACCAATAGGAAAAGATATTAGACATTTAGCAAAGTCCCGCTCGTGAAAGTGTACTATTCCTGCACAATAGACGCGCCCTCTAAAATCAATAAATGCTGGAAAGTAAATATCATACCCAACATATGCACGTGCCAATGCTAACAAGCCTTGTTCATATCTAGCGCGTTGAATGCGCTTAACAATCACTCGATACATATAAGAATACCTAAATTTACCTTTAAATCTATCAGAGTTTAGCTCATTTTTAAGAGCCAGCCTCACTACAGAAAGAAAGCAGCAATGCCCTCCCGAAGGAAAACGTTTGGGCCAATTATAGATCGACACGAAGCAAAATGTAGATGATCTCAGGAAATGGGCGAGGTAGGAGGATGTGGACGTGGTTGGATGCTATTTGACACGAGGCCTTGTGCTAAAGACGAGTACTTCAGAGTCCACCACGAAAAGGATATTGGTTCGCCTCTCTATATTGATCTGTGGCGCTTCTATGAAGTTGTTTTCCTTGTCTCCGATTTCAAAGCTAAATGGATGACTGAATCTGTCAAAGCATCATTCGTTATTTGCGGATTAGAGTTAGGACTTCCCTATTAGAACAGGCTGTTCGAAGGGATCTCCTGTTCTTCCATCAAATATTCTGCTTTTTCCCGCGTACTCGGGTTCAAATACCCATGGATTTTTCGTTTGTTTACTGGCTTCATATAATTCCAAAAACACAAGTTTTCTTGAAGCCTCTTGCTCATATCTCTCATCAAAGGGTGCTATTCTATAATGTTTCTTTAGGTAGGTCCCCTGCTAATCCGAGCGAGCTTTCAAATATTTGTCCCACATTCATTCGTGAGGGTACTCCTAAGGGATTGAAGACCATATCAGCAGGTGTTCCATCTTGCAAATAGGGCATATCTTGCCTAGGCAAATTTTTGGAAATGATCCCCTTATTCCCGTGTCTTCCGGCTACTTTATCCCCAACTTTGATTTCACGTTTCTGTAAAATATATACACGAACCATTATGTCAAAGGGGTCCCTCTGGATCCATTACACATCGATAACGCGCCCTCTTCCACCTTGTTGGGTATTTTAAACGCAAAACGAAAAATCCGCAAGCGCACGGATACCGATGTAGCTTTCACCCGGGAGTATTCCAGAGTATCGATTTTCCACAGGCAACGTGAGTGTACTAATTAAGATTCAAGATCGCCCAAGGATAACTATATAATTAGTTTTGGTGGGAAGAGAGGAAGTTTCCTAAGAGTTCTCTAGTTGATCTAAGAATCAATAATTACTTCAAAGATTATTTATTTTGTGACATCAGAACACTAACCACAGAAAGAGATGAGAAGGGGGCTAGGAAGCTCTGACTACGGCCCTACAAACACCGATCCGAACGAGGTGGAATACGTCGACCATTAGGGCTGTCACTATCCTAGGGCTACCATAACAATTTGTAGGATTGGATGTAATTCCAGGTAATTGCAAGACTAAATACCACATCTAATCTATTAATTACTACTCTAGCATTGCAAAGACTAGAGCACTTGATGCAAGTGAGAATCCAATAAATAACTTGAATGTAAATAAAAGTAATTAAAGAACTCAGGAATTATGAATTGATGAACTTGGCGAACGATGAAGAACGAACCAGTTGCTGCAAAAGTACAATGCTAAGGAAGATCCGACAGATCTGGCTCCTCCTCCGCTCTCCTCTTCTCTCTCCCTATTTTCTAGATTACAACAAGAACTGACTAGAACTAGAACTAGAACTAGAACTAGAACTAGAACTAGAACTAGATGAACTAGAACTAGAACTAGATGAACTAGAGGGATCCTCTATACTTGGATGAATAATTGAAACCCTAGCTTTGATTCTGTAGAAGAGATGATGCCTCCTCCAGGGGACAGGGGGCCTGCTTATATTGCCCTCCAAATGAATATGAGCCGTCGGATCAAACCGACCTTAATCGCACATTTTTTCTTAATCCTTTAGGTCGGTGGAGCATGATCCGTGAGACGGTGCCTGATTGGCTCCTGAAGCTGGGCGGACGCCCTAGGGGGGAGGGCGGGCGCCCTGCCCCCGGGCCCGCTCGGCCTCCCGTTCGTTCCTATGGCTTGTGGAGTCTTCTAGATGATAGAAAATTGGCGCACACGTTAATATCTCTACGTAAACCCGACATGTGGGCCTTTCCTCCATGATTCCTAATAACCCCCTGCAGAAATAGACAAACAGCAAAACTCGTGGAATTCTGTCAGATGAAACCCTAAGTCTGGGTGTTGGTTGCATATAAGTCCTTTTCCATGATTAGTTGACGGTTAAATGTGAGCATTAAGGACCGTCAACAAGCTCCCCCAAGCTTAACCTTTGCTCGTCCCTGAGCAAAGCTAAAATCAGCAAGAAAACAGGTGTTACTTTTATGCCTCTTACCATGGGGTTTTTAAGTTATCACTAAAGTCTTTAGTGATTGAAAACAGAACGATCAAGTCAAGCACAATGTCTCAAGTTCTTCTGTCTTACCTTTGTTCTGGTGTTTTTTGTAAGTTTCCAAAATAAAACTGAGGCATCTGCCTTCTTCTCGAAAGATATATAAGTAGAGCTTTAAAAGTTTTAGCATACTTACTTTGCATTTTGCTATGTCAAAATTCAGAGCAAGGGAGAGGAATGTTATACTCCAAGATCAAGACCTTTGACCTTTTTTGAAAAGTTTGTCATCCCTTACTAGCATATTGCTTATTAGAGGGACCATGGGCTATCATTTTTTTCTTTCTTCTCTTTTTTTTCATGTGGGCACCAAGTACTCCTAATTCTACTATTGGACATGTGTCCATTTTTTCCACTCACGTGGGTATCTTTGTACCCCTAATTCTACTTCGGACACTTGTCCACTTTTACCTCTCGTCTCACTCTTTTCTTCGAATCAAATTTTTGCATAGTCCCATGCCTCTAACGCAATAATACTTCAGAAGAGTGAATCTTTTATATGTTTAAAACAAAAAGATCTTGATCTTTGGAGCATGATAATTGTCTCAACCAAAACAACAAGAATTAACAATGGCTTGAACAAAGCAAGTGCCCACAGTTTTAATATTTATATCTTATAAGACTCTAGGTATTATGTAAAATAGGATCTCATCATTTTTTTTGAATTTTTAGATTTTCAAAAGATAAAAACTCCAGAACTCTAGCGAAACTTGGAACAAGTTAAATAGTAGCTCAGACCTTCTCATATCATGTTTGTCAATTACCTAGACTTGGATCAAACTTTCTTTTTATTTTATTTAAAACTTAGGATTACACAAAACTATTGTATACTACTCAAAAGAAAAACTTTGTTTGGTTTCATGGTTATGCATTTTTTTATTTATTTCTGAATACTAGTAAATAAAACCAAGAAAGAAAAGTAATACTTATTTAGATTCACGTGGGGGTGCCTCCCCCAAGCTACATGTTGACATAGTCGTTCACTCTTGTGGCCTGCATGTTCGGTCTCACTCTTCTTAAGCCTCAAAATCCTGCACAACCCAAATAGACAACAAAACTCGTGGAGCATGTTAAGGGTTGGGTAATTGTCTAGAGCTTATGAGAGCTTAATGTGAGAATTCTATGAACTCAATCACATCAAGTTCCTCTACCAGGTTGTTTTGTGGCTCGAGATAGATTTTCAAGCGTTGACCATTTACTTTAAAAGTGTTACCTATGTCGTCTTGGATGGTAATGGCTCCATGAGTTGAAGTGTCAATAACCTTGTATGGTCCATCCCACTTACTTCGTAGCTTACGATGCCCAAAGAGCTTAACTCTTGAATTGAATAGTAGAACCTTATCTCCAGGCTTAAACTCCTTGTGCTTGATTCTCTTATCATGCCATCGTTTTGTTCTCTCTTTATAGATCCTTGAATTGCGGTAGGCTTTCTCTCTCCATTCTTCTAGCTCACATAGTTGCATCAGACGATTCTCGCTAGCGAGGTGGAGATCCATGTTCCATTTCTTGAGTGCCCAATGAGCCTTAAACTCTACTTCCACAGGCAAATGACAAGTTTTTCCATATGCTAGTTGAT
The DNA here is from genome assembly GCF_000003195.3 of Sorghum bicolor. NCBI lineage: Eukaryota > Viridiplantae > Streptophyta > Magnoliopsida > Poales > Poaceae > Sorghum > Sorghum bicolor. Next base: position 41,906,307 of record NC_012871.2, read on the forward strand.
AAGGTGACATGCCTATGGGTGTTTTGAATGTAGTTCTATATGCCCAAAGTGCATCAGGAAGTTTGTCCTTCCACCCGTTACCCATCTCATCTACAGTCTTTTGTAAAATATTTTTGATTTGTTTGTTAGATGTTTCGACTTGACCGCTAGTCTGAGGATGGTATGGTGTTGTGACGTTATATCGAACTCCATGATCGGCTAGGTATTTTCGGAAGATTTTGTCGATGAACTGGGAACCTCCATCGCTTATAACTATCCAGGGTATACCATAGCGAGGAAAGATTACTTCATGGAACATTCTCTAGGCATGTTTTGAATCAGCTGATTGACAAGGTAGGGCTTCTACCCATTTGGACACGTAGTCCACCGCTACTAAGATATACTCGCAATTCCCGGACATAGGGAATGGCCCCATTAAATGAATGCCCCATACATCGAAAAGTTCTACTTGAAGATTATTTGTGAGAGGCATTTCATTTCATGAGTTGATATTCCCATGTTTTTGACATCGGTGGCATCTCCTGACAAAGTTCTTTGTGTCTTCATACATCGTTGGCCAGAAAAAGCCACTTTGCCAAATTTTAGCATGTGTTCGGAATGCCCCATAGTGTCCTCCATATGGCGAGGCATCGCATCTTTCCATAATTTGAGTAACCTCAGCCATATGAACACACCTTCTCAAGAGTCCATCAGCGCAGACTCGGAAAAAATATGGCTCATCCCAAAGGTGGAAACGACTATCGTGAAGCAACTTTGTTTTGTTTGTACCAGGTGGGACATAGCCTTTTACTATAAAGTTTACAATGTCTGCATACCATGGAGCTGCATGTGTTGTCTTAAGCACGGTGTCATCCCTTAGGTTGTCATTTATGGGAAGCTCATCATGTGTTTCCTTATATTGAAGCCTAGACAAGTGGTCGGCTACGGAATTCTCTACTCCCTTCCTATCTCGGATTTCTATGTCAAAGTCTTGGAGTAGAAGAATGCATCGAATTAGACGAGGCTTAGCATCTTTCTTAGTGAGGAGGTACTTGAGAGCAGCATGGTTTGAATAGATGATTATCTTTGCCCCCACTATGATCTAAACTTGTCATAGCAAAGACAACAGCCAAAAGCTCTTTTTCAGTTGTAGTGTAATTCAGTTGTGGTCCAGACAAGGTTTTGCTAGCGTAGGATATGGCATAATGCTTTTTATCCTTGGTTTGTCCTAAAATGGCACCAACTGCAAAATCGCTAGCATCACACATGATCTCAAAAGGAAGATTCCAATCAGGTGGTTGGATAATCGGGGCTGAGATGAGTGTTTTCTTAAGAGTTTCAAAAGATTCATGACACTCATGACTAAAGATGAAAGGTGCATCCTTAGCTAGGAGACTAGTTAGGGGTCTAGCAATTTGAGAGAAGTTCTTGATAAAGTGTCTATAGAACCCTGCATGTCCCAAAAAGCTACGGATTCCTTTCACATTCGTGGGAGGTGGAAGTTTTTCAATAACTTCTATCTTTTCTTTGTCCACCTCTGTACCACGTTTGGACACTTTATGTCCTAGCACTATTCCTTCCTGAACCATAAAATGACATTTCTCCCAGTTCAGGATTAAGTGCTTTTCTTCACATCGTTGCAAGACTCTATCTAAATTATCCAAACAATGATCGAAGGTTTTGCCATAGACGGTAAAATCATCCATGAAAACCTCCATGATCTTCTCAATCATGTCCGAGAAAATAGACATCATGCACCGTTGGAAAGAAGCTGGAGCATTGCACAATCCGAACGACATTCGTCGGTATGCATAAGTACCATACGGGCATGTAAAGGTAGTCTTTTCTTGGTCATCTTGGTGGATTGGGATTTGGTGATATCCAGAATAACCATCAAGGAAACAAAAGAAAGAGTGGTTTGCAAGCCGTTCCAACATTTCATCAATGAAGGGTAACAGAAAGTGATCTTTCTTTGTAGCCTTGCTGAGTTTTTGATAGTCAATACACATGCGCCACCGAGTGACAATTCGTTGAGGGATGAGTTCATTCTTCTCGTTCCTAACGACCGTCATTCCTCCTTTCCTTGGCACTACTTGGACCGGGCTAACCCACTCACTATGTGGCACAGGATAAATAATCCCAGCATGATAGAGTTTGAGGACCTCTTTCTTAACAACCTCTCGCATAGCATTGTTAAGTCTCCATTGTGGTTCATTTGAAGGTGTAAAATTGGGATCAATAGGGATACAATGAGTGCAGAGAATGGGACTAATGCCCGTGAGATCTTCGAGATAATAGCCAAATGCTGATCTATGCCTTTCAAGAGCTGTGACAAGTTGTTGTGTTTCATAATCGGAAAGCTTGTCACTGATAATTACTGGAGTTCTTGGGTTGTTGTGCAAAAAGACATATCTAAGCCCAGAAGGAAGAGGTTTTAACTCTATCGAAGGAGGTGAAGGTTGTTCATCTTTCTCTAGCTCAACGGGTTCTACCAACTCTTCTTCTTATTGAACAAAGTGTTCATGATTACAGAATGGTTGGGCCATCTCCTCCTGAGTCAGCATTAAGATCTCCTCAATAGGATCTGGTTCAAGTTTGGGTTCCACTATCGTGTTAATCGATCTAGCAAGAGGAACAACAATAGTGGAATTCCCAACCTTGATGTCTAAATGACCTCATTGTGGTTGTTCTTGTAGAAGTTTCATGATTGGTCTGCCAATCAAGAGAGGAATCTCCGGTATGTCAAAAATGTGAAAATCTAGACATATTCCAGAGTCCTTGATTCTAACACGAACTGCCCTTAATACCCCATGGCTTTATAGAGTTAATCTAGATGGACTTTGTAAAAGTTTTTGAGCTGGGTTTATAGACTCGTTGGGATAAAGAGCGTCAACTAACTCCTTGGAAATAACATTTATCTCAACATATGGATTGTAGTGGACCTTCCTAGCGGACCCTCCAATTTGGCACAGAAGAATGGTTGAAGGAGTGATGATCCGAGCTACCTCAGGAGACAGCTCTGCTTCTGTTAGCCATTCATAACTCAGAATAGCCGAAAGGCTTTTGATGTGTTCTATGTCAACAGATTATACTGTTGATATTTGGTAACGCAATAAGGAAATGATCCGCAAGCGCACGGATATCGGTGAGCATTTCACCCGGGAGGTTATCCAGAGTTATCGTATTTATATTTTTACCACTGGGAGAAAGGGTGCATCTGACTAACCAAATCTATTGCTACTACCCCTTTAGGCTACAAAGAATGTTTCTCGATGTGAGTGATCTATAGAGAAGACTGCAACCGTAGTCTCGTTCTAACCTTGGTAAGGATGATCTACTGTTCTATTGGGGAGGCTCACGGAATCTAGACAACACAAAGGATGTTCGACCCGCACCTATAAACCTACCCGTCCTGCTAACGAGATATGGGATACAAAGGTAACTCGGAAATGTCACGTTCCTCGCTACTACCACGGTCCAGCTAGTCTGGGGATATCTATGAGTACCCTAGACACCATGTTTACGCTAACAAGTGATTACTCTAATACTCAACCGGAAGAGGATTAAAGTAAACTCATAAACCAAAGAACAATAAACAAGAACTTACTAGTATTAGAAGTCGAATTACTGAAGAATCTTAGAAGCAAGCCTCGGGTTAGGAGACTTGATCCCGCAGGTATAACTCGAAGTAGACACCGACAGGCCGGCCTTCCTCCGATCTACACCTCCACTCTATCTCTCTCAATCTAGTAAAAACTAGAAGATCTATTTCTACTTACATTGGTTGCTAAGCCTAAAAAGAAATATTATTTAGAGAAGAGGTTTTCCTTCGAGGGCACCCCTCAATCTCTATGATAATTTCTTGTCTTCTCCAGGGGCCGGGGGGGTCTCCTTATATAGTCCTCCTCCTCTATGCATTTTTGGTTCAGCAGGCGATGTGGTACTAAACTTTCCACCATATCTCATTAAAATGCACATAGGCCTTAATGGACCAAAATCTGATTTGGGCCCAATTAATCCCGCAGCTCTTTTATATGGAGTCCTTCTTTTATTAATATCTATTGATTCCGAACTCCAAATATAGCAAATAATATATGCATTTCGATCAGCTCGACGAGATCTTTGCAATGGTGTACTCCATTCTGTGATTGGTGGAAACACCTGGGCGGGCGCCCAAGGGGAGAGGGCGGGCGCCCTGCCCCCGGGCCGGTTCGGCCTCCCGTTCGTTCCCGTGGCTTCTGGAGTCTTCTAGATGATAGAAAATTGCGCGGCACGTTAATATCTCTATGTAATCCCGACGTGTGGGCCTTTCTTCCATATTTCCTGATAACCCCCTGTAGAAATAGACAAACACCAAAACTCGTGGAATTCTGTCAGATAAAACCTTAGGTCTGGGTGTTGGTTGCATTTGGATCCTTTTCTTTATTTATTTGATAATTAAATTTGATACTTAAGGACCGTCAACAAACTCCCCCAAGCTTACCTCTTGCTCGTCCCTGAGCAAGGATGAACTCAAGAGTTTCTGCAGTGGTTTCATTTCTTAAAGGTACACACGCATTCAAGCAAGATCTCATCTCTGAGTTAGAATAAACTTTTAAGACTTAAAACTTACTCATTTTACCTTTCACCATGGGGCTTGTAACCGTCACTTGTGTCTTGAGCAGTTAAAAGATAGAACGGTCAAGTCAAGCGCCATGTCTCTTATTCTTGATCAGCTATAGCTCTGGGGTTTTTTGCAGATTTTCAAATAAAACTCAGAGATTCATTATATGACTCTCTTAGATCTCTCTTTTGTGGTATTTTTGGATCCTTACCAAGACAGTAATGGTATATGCCTTCTCTCAAAGTATGTGGTATTTTTGGTATGAGACATAGTGATATTGCCTTCTCTCTCACCCTACTCTAATAAGGTTCTGATATCTGGAGCTCATAGGTGGGAGACAGCTAATACATACTTACAAGACATTTATTGCATAGTCAAACCATGGATCCAGAAGAACAAGTCAATAAGTCAAATCAAGATGTGCATGTGTGGCGAGTGAATGGTATATGGTGATGATGGTGAAAACAATGGTGAAAGTCTAATTCTACTTTTGCTCTTTTAAGGGGATACATACCTTTCTTGCACTTTGAAGCTTTTTGGGGAGAATGAGATTCTCTATATTTTATTTTTCTTTCCTCTCAGGTGGGTATCTTGTACCCCTAATTCTACTGTCGGACACTTGTCCATTTTTACCTCTCGTCTCACTTTTTCTTTTCTTCGAGGTTCTGGGCACTTGCCCCTTTTTATTTCCTCGTATTATTTTTTTTTCTCTTTTTTTTTCTTTTTCTTTTTTTTAGAGCACTCATCTCCTGAATGAATGTAGCAAGTGGTAGTAACCAAAATAATTGGAGCATTTATTTCACAGGGAATAATAGGGATAGGATAATGTTTTTGGCTATTCTCTCCCGGATTAGGAGTAGAATAATTTTGCGTGAATCTAGAGATGGAAATGAGTGGATATATGTGGATGGTACTTCCAGAGTAGAAGTAGCATGTATGAGTGAACATGCAAGTGAATCTTGATTTTAACATGACAAGCTCCTAAGGGTCTACACAGCTTGACCACACTCAATGCTCATAAGCAGTAAAAAGTAAATATGTGGCTCAAAGTCTAGCAAGCATGTATATATGGCTGTGGTAGGAATTTAAACTCTCATCATATAGGAACTCATCATATGTTATTTTAAAGATTTTTTAAAGATAAAATTCTCCAGAATTCTAGCATCTCTAGGAACAGATAAACAGCAGCTCAACCTTCCCATATCATATCCGTTAACAACTTAGACTTTAGATCAAGTACTCTTCCTACAAGTTCAGGTTTAGAGCAAATCTTAATTCATAACAGTTATGCCTAAACTTGAGAGAGATTTCAATTTTAAGAACTAGTCATGGCAGAGCAACTATTCATCATTTCCATGTGAGAGCTTATCATGAGGGTTCATAGCAAACTTTATTTATTTATTTATTTAGCAAACTAAGAAAAGATATATATATAAAAGCACAAAATCTTTATTTGGGTTTTCATGATTATGCATCTTTTATTATTTGAGTAAAGTATAAACACGAGTAGAAACACTTAGCTGGATAAATGGGGGTGCTCTCCCCCAAGCTGGATTTTGACGTAATTTGTTCTGATGTAGCTAGCAGGTGGCAGAGGTGTATTTGAAAGTCAGCAGCATTCTGACAGCGATTAGAATGTCCTCCGTCTGCTAGTCTTCTTGATTCTTAAATTCTGTAGAGCTCAAATAGACAACAAAACTTTGTGGAACTGGTTAAGTGTTAGCATAAATATCTAGCCTTTATCATGTTGAGCCTCCTCAATAAATATTACTTATTTAGCAGGATCATGCACTTATTATTTTTATATTTTTATTGTAAGATGAAAACATATTTATTTTATGCCACCACAGTGAATGTACCTATGGGTTCTATGCCATGAGCATACTTACATGGGGCTTACTATTTTTTAACATTTTTATTTTCTTTTCCAGATAGCATGAACCTGATTAACTAAGCAAACTATAATTGAATAATTGAAAGGAAAAAGATAACTACCAAGTTTACCTCTTGGCAAGGTGTTCGGTGTTTTTAAGTCCTCCGAACGGGACTCTTCGTTTTCTTAGTCGTCCTGGGATTCGCTAGGTGGCGTAGTCGGTGATTCCGGCGGCGCCTCCTCTTCGTGTATAACTATCTTCTCCCTCCACACCTGACTCGGCGCTAACGGTCTCCTCAGGACAGTTCTGTTCAAGCTATATGTCTTCAGACCTTATCACTTCTCCTTCGTAGTCTACCCATCCGTCCTTGATGATTTGCCTCCTCTGGTTGCGGTTGCGTTGTCTTCTTCTTGTCCTGACCTGCTTAAAATCTTCAACTATATAGTTAGAATCATTAAAGTAGTGGCGTAGCTTCTCAGAGGGAAAGTGCATGTGGACATCTCCAGTTCCAATGTAGATGATTGCTTTGATAGTGTTGAGGAACGGTCTTCCAAGGATGGTGGGTGCATCATACTCGTCTTCTCCCATGTCAATGACCTGAAAATCATCTAGAGCTGAATGTATGTTGTTTGTAGGGGCATGGTTCCATGCAGGAGCTGATAAGTGGCTGCGGCCATTATGTTGACGTCAGATCTGGTGTCGTAGAGTATCTTCTAAAAAGAGTATCCATTGATTGTGCACTCAATGCTTGGAACACCAGGGTCGTCCTTCTTGATCAAGAAAGGTGACTTGAGTCGACGATCTTGACCTCCTCGGACAAGGATCCAATGGTTTAAGTCTTCTGGACAAGACTTCTCACCGTCTTCATCCTTTAGGTGAACAATTTGATTAGGTGTGGACCTTGCCGTCTGCACCTCTTGATACGGAGTCACCTATATTCTTTGTTTGCCCAGCAGTTCGAAGTGTGGTGTTGGCAATATCCTGCTCAGTGTGTTTGTGCTCATAGATCCAAGTCCTTCTCTTGGTGGAGTCTGGGAGTTGTAAAACTCCTTCAGGTTTTGTTCGAAGTATACTTGTTCATAGAGACAAGGCAGAGATCAAGTGCATGGGCTCTGTTGGTGGAAAACACCAACAGAACCAAAAGTGTATTTGTTCTTCTCTAACCTTAAGCATAGTGAGCAAGACAAAGTTGATGGATAATAAGATCATGAATGTAGTATTTGAAACATTTGTCAGATCAGATGGCTCAACCTAATGGAAAGATAGTCTATCTATATTTATGTTTTGTTTATATCTTCCAAAGATTGAATGTGCAGCATATTAGCTTATATGATTAGGAGTGTGGGATCACGAAGGTAGTACTAAGAACAAAGATTAAAGGACTAAACATATTGAATTAATTGAGTTGGTTAATTTGGAGTTATAAATCATACATGTCTGTCTCTTTATTTATGTGAATGCTAGAACCAAGGAGAAGCTTATAAAAGTGATAGTCAAGTACCTTAGAATGTTACCTTACTTGAAGAGTGGCGGTACAGTATCACCTTGTAGAAGCTTTCCTTTCTTAGCGGTTGTGCATCGTGTTTGTGGCACCCTCCATAGATCATCTCTTTATGATGAATGAGCTATGTCCTTCTTGTGCAAATTGTTAAACTTCATATGTCACTCTCTTCATCTCCAATGTGAGTTTATCTCAGGACTTCCCAGGTTGATATTGAAAGTTTTCCTGCAGGGGTTAGTCCCACAAAATATACCAATATCTACTCAAGCAGTTTTTAGTTCAATAACCGAACTAGACTCCATGTCTAATCAGATTAAGGAAGGCTATTTAACCTAAGCGCCACGCTTAATTTAAAAGCTAATAGAAGTATGTGCAGTACTTCCAAACTAACACTTACTAGGATAAACAAAGGTAGCGTGATGGCATTTATAGAGATCTACTTAAGTGGAGATGAAGTAGTGTGATTAGTATTTAACAAATTGAGCATGTCTAAAAGGTAAGGACAACTAACATAGCAACATGGCAAAGGATGTTTTATGTAAAGTACTCCCCCAAGCTTGAATTTTGCAAAATTCAAGATTGGATGAATTTAATTTAATGTTGCATGATGATTGGTTGGGCATACCTTGCGCTTGTCATTCATCCGATCTTCTTGCTCCAATCCTAGAAAGGTTAGTGGCAAGAATACCCGATGGAATATTTCTACAATTATCTTTATATGCTCAATACACAAGGCAATGTTGCAAATAATTAGAAGTGCTTGTTTTAGGACACTAAGCTTGTCCTTGGGGAACCATCAATTAACTCAACGAGATCTGCAATATTTATTATAGACATATGCATCGACAACTGCCCTTTTAAAGTTTTTATAAATAGAAAAGAAGAGAGGGTTGGAGATCTCAAATGTGGTAAGGATGGAGAGACAAATTGATTGGAGAGATGTTTTATATGAGCAAGGACTGGGTGAGATATTTATGAAATAACTTCCATGCTCACTGTTGTTTCTCTCATTCTCAAACTCCAAGGATGATTCTTCATGAATGATTAAAATTCCTCTAGGATTGTCTCTCAAGTTTGTTTTATCTATCCATTCAATGGTGATAGCACATGGATTTTTAATGCCCTCTAGCCATTGATGTTGCTCTTCTCGATCCTCCTTCTTATGCATGGGATGTCTAGAAAGATTCATAGGATTATCGGGAGGTTCAAGAGCAAGAGCATAGTAGAAACTATTAAGCTCAAGGATGGGATGGATAGCCAAATCATGGGATTGAAATGTTTGGAAATCGGCTATTGAAACTTCCTTTCCTCGTCTGGGAGATGATTCCTTCTCTATCTCTAAGATTTTTCTATGAAGACTAGTACAAAAAGGATGTCCACGAATGAAGACATACCTTCCTTTACTAATAGATAAAGAAAGAAAGACTCTACCAAAAGTTATATGATTAAGACCAATGTGAAAATATCTAGGAAAAACATGGTCTTGTAGGGCTAGGTCTCAACCAGAATTTATAGAAAGATTAAAAGATTCCCTAGGTGTAGCTAAAAGTGCATTATCTTCTTGATTAAAAGATAGGACCTCGTCTATAGAAAAGGGTTGGTTTTGACCTATTGCAATCAACTCCGGACACAGATTATAATTAGGGGCAGGACGTGTTGACTCCCATGGTCTATGGCTGATCTCCGAAGGTGCAAAGAATTCAATAATAGGTATGGAATTTGAGTTATCCATAAAGATAAAAATAAAAAGATAAAAGAATAAAAGTATAAAAGTATAATACAAGATAATAGCAAGACTCAAAGTTATCTCAGCAAACCGTCTTTCTCCCCGGCAACGGCACCAGAAATGCTTGTTGATATTTGGTAACGCAATAAGGAAATGATCCGCAAGTGCACGGATATCGGTGAGCATTTCACCCGGGAGGTTATCCAGAGTTATCGAATTTATATTTTTACCACTGGGAGAAAGGGTGCATCGGACTAACCAAATCTATTGCTAGTACCCCTTTAGGCTACAAAGAATGTTTCTCGATGTGAGTGATGTATAGAGAAGACTGCAACCGTAGTCTCGTTCTAACCTTGGTAAGGATGATCTACTGTTCTATTGGGGAGGCTCACGGAATCTAGACAACACAAAGGATGTTCGACCCGCACCTATAAACCTACCCGTCCTGCTAACGAGATATGGGATACAAAGGTAACTCGGAAATGTCACGTTCCTCGCTACTACCACGGTCCAGCTAGTCTGGGGATATCTATGAGTACCCTAGCCTAAACACCACGTTTACGCTAACAAGTGATTACTCTAATACTCAACCGGAAGAGGATTAAGGTAAACTCATAAACCAAAGAATAATAAAACAAGAACTTACTAGTATTAGAAGTCGAATTACTGAAGAATCTTAGAAGCAAGCCTCGGGTTAGGAGACTTGATCCCGCAGGTACAACTCGAAGTAGACACCGACAGGCTGGCCTTCCTCCGATCTACACCTCCACTCTATCTCTCTCAATCTAGTAAAAACTAGAAGATCTATTTCTACTTACATTGGTTGCTAAGCCTAAAAAGAAATATTATTTAGAGAAGAGGTTTTCCTTCGAGGGCACCCCTCAATCTCTATGATAATTTCTTGTCTTCTCCAGGGGCCAGGAGGGTCTCCTTATATAGTCCTCCTCCTCTATGCGTTTTTGGTTCAGCAGGCGATGTGGTACTAAACTTTCCACCATATCTCATTAAAATGCACATAGGCCTTAATGGACCAAAATCTGATTTGGGCCCAATTAATCCCGCAGCTCTTTTATATGGAGTCCTTCTTTTATTAATATCTTTTGATTCCGAACTCCAAATATAGCAAATAATATATGCATTTCGATCAGCTCGATGAGATCTTTGCAATGGTGTACTCCATTCTGTGATTGGTGGAAACACCTGGGCGGGCACCCAAGGGGAGAGGGCGGGCGCCCTGCCCCCGGACCCGTTCGGCCTCCCGTTCGTTCCCGTGGCTTCTGGAGTCTTCTAGATGATAGAAAATTGCGCGGCACGTTAATATCTCTATGTAATCCCGACGTGTGGGCCTTTCTTCCATATTTCCTGATAACCCCCTGCAGAAATAGACAAACACCAAAACTCGTGGAATTCTGTCAGATAAAACCTTAAGTCTGGGTGTTGGTTGCATTTGGATCCTTTTCTTTATTTATTTGATAATTAAATTTGATACTTAAGGACCGTCAACATATACTCTTAGAACGGATTGAGTGGTCTCTGCTAGAGGTCATGTTTGGATAGGAAAATTTGAGGTGTTTCCATAATCTTCAAACAGATCTTTCTCGAATTCAAAGGGATGCTCTAAAGGTGTTCATCATCCCTTAGTTGGTTTTCCATTCCCTTATCAGGAGGTTTCTCTACAACCAAAATAATAGATGGGTCAGGTGGAATTTCTAACACGGTTGCAAGTTCCTCATCTTTTGGTTTAGGATCAGGCTCGACTTCTTTTTCTTCTTCAGGAAACTCATCATAAATGCCTGTGTAATGGGTATTTTCAAGGATTCTCTTTAAGATAGCTCTCCCCTCATCTATGAGTTTGTGTGCGAATGAGCCTCCTGAAGCAATGTCGAGGCGAAGAGCAGCTTCCTTGTTTAGACCACGATAAAAGTGGTAGTACAGTACATGGTCAGGCAGGTAAAGGTTTGGACCAGAATTGGTAAGGCTTGTGAACCTAGCCCAAGTTGCTCCTAAAGTTTCCTTCTCTCTTTGTTTGAATGTAAGAATTTCGATTCTAAGGTCAACGATTCGAAAAAGTGGGAAGAAAGCGAGACAAAAGTTGTCCCGAAGTTCATACCAATTTCCATTAACGCCTCCTACAGAAAGAGCATACCACTTTTTTGCCCTTCCCAAAAGGGAGAACGGAAATAATTTCCATTTAAAGGTTTCTTGTGTCATGCCAGAAATAGATCGACAAGAGCACAACTGCTCGAATTCTCTAAGGTGGGTGTATGGATCTTCATCTACTTGCCTAGAGAAGGGTTGCTCCTGAATCATGGCGATTAGATCAGGGCCGAGGTCATAGCCATCTGTAAGAATTGGATGTGATGATGGTGGTGGCTCTTATAACTCACCCTTTGGAGCAAATAATTTATAGATTGGAGTGAAATCCATGTGGTATGGTGAAAATGGTGAGGTGAGTGTGGTAAAAAAAGGAAAAGAAAAAGGATACATGGACGACTTGGTTCGAAACTAGCACAGCTACCGCTCCCCGGCAACGGTGCCAGAAAGCTTGTTGGGTATTTTAAACGCAAACAGAAAATTCTGCAAGCGCACGGATACCGATGTAGCTTTCACCAGGGAGTATTCCAGTGTATCGATTTTCCACAGGGAACGTGAGTGTACTAATTAAGATTTAAGATCGCCCAAGGATAACTATATAATTATTTTCGGCGAGAAGAGAGGAAGTTTCCTGAGAGTTCTCTAGTTGATCTAAGAATCAAGAATTATTTCAAAGATTATTTATTTTGGGACATCAGAACACTAACCATAGAAAGAGATGAGAAGGGGGCTAGGAAGCTTTTTCTACGGTCCTACAAACACCGATCCGAATGAGGTGGAATACGTCGACCATTAGGGCTGTCACTACCCTAGGGCTACCACAACAATCCGTAGGATTGGATGTAATTCCAGGTAATTGCAAGAGTAAACACCACGTCTAATCTATTAATTACTACTCTAGCATTGCACAGACTAGAGCACTTGATGCAAGCGAGAATCCAATAAATAACTTGAATGTAAATCAAAGTAATTAAAGAACTCAGAAATTATGAATTGAAGAACTTGGAGAACGATGAAGAACGAACCAGTTGCTACAAAAGTACAATGTTAAGGAAGATCTGACAGATCCGGCTCCTCCTCCGCTCTCATGTTCTCTCTCCCTATTTTCTAGATTACATCTAGAACTAACTAGAACTAGAACTAGAACTAGAACTAGATGAACTAGAGGGATCCTCTCTACTTGGATGAATAATTGAATCCCTAGCTTTGATTCTATAGAAGAGAAGATGCCTCCTCCAGGGGCCAGGGGGTCTGCTTATATAGCCAGTCCAAATGAATATGAGCCATCGGATCAAACCGACCTTAATCGCACGGTTTTCCTTAATCGTTTAGGTTGGTGGAGCATGATCCGCGAGACGGAGCCTGATTGGCTCCTGTAGGTGGGCGGGAGCCCTAGGGGGGAGGGCAGGCGCCCTGTCCCCGGGCCCTCTCGGCCTCCCGTTCGTTCCCGTGGCTTCTAGAGTTTTCTAGATGATAGAAAATTGGCGCACACGTTAATATCTCTATGTAAACCTGACATGTGGGCCCTTCCTCCATGTTTCCTGATAACCCCCTGCAGAAATAGACAAACACCAAAACTCATGGAATTCTGTCAGATGAAACCCTAAGTCTAGGTGTTGTTTGCATATAAGTCCTTTTCCATGATTAGTTGACGGTTAAATGTGAGCATTAAGGACCGTCAACACACCTATAGGTAGTTTGACAGAAGTTTCTTTTGAAGTGGATACCTCAAGACCAAAAATGGACCGTAATAATCCAGCTTTCGCGATATACGACGATTCGCTCGCTATCTGAGGCGTTAATTTACCTACTAAAATATCGCTAGTTTCTACCCAGTATCCCAACCTCACAACTCCATTTCTGTCCAAATTGCGGAGTAAATGTTCTTCTAGATGTCGTATCCATCCGAATTTCATATTTTTGGATGTGAAAAGAAGTATAAGTATCCTCATATACCAAACGTTCACTAATTAGTACCACATCTTCAAAATTCTAACCCTCCCAGGACATATAAGCTACTAAAACGTTTTTTCCTAAAGCGAGTTCCCCGCCAACTGCAGCTGCTCCCTCCGCTAAAATTTGCCCTTTTTTAATGGATTTACCCTACGGAACCCAAGGTTTTTGGTGCATACAAGTATTTTTCTAAGAGTGCCGATGGGCAACTAAAGGAATACTTATGGTCTTCCCACTACTTGATAAAAGGATCTTGTGACTATCACTAGAAATGATCTTTCCCTCGCGTTCGGCTATAACAGAAACCTCCGAATCTAGAGCTGTTTGTCGTTCCAATCCAGTTCCAACAATGCACTTCTCGGACCGAGAAAGTGGAACTGCTTGGCGCTGCATATTAGAACTCATTAAAGCCCGATTCACATCATTATGCTCAATAAAAGGAATGAGAGAACCTCCAATAGAAAAATATTGGAAAGGAAAAATACTTCTAACACGAATCTGTTCCCATGCAATAGTAAGGAATTCTTGACTGTATCTAGCTGGAACATCCTATTCTTCCTGAATACCCTGATTCAAGGACAAAGAATTTCCTGCTGCTATCATATAATATTCATCTCTATTTGGTGATAAATAATCTAGATGTCTCTCTTTTTTCTTTTGCTTTCTCAGATATTTCATAAAACGGACTCTCTATAGATCCCCACCAGTGATCATGCCCCCTTATTCTAGCGGAGGAACAGCTTCATTAGATTCATTCCCTTGCTAACCCCCCTTCAAGCCTTCTTCCTTCTTCCGCTTCATCTATCTAAGCCTTTTCCTTGGTCTCTTCTAGTTATCCTTTTTGCCACCAGCTCGTGGTCCATCTCTGGAGGGATGAGTGATTGAAGGGTTCGGGGAACCCAATGTGTCCTTGCTTGTTTCTAATAACCCAGTTAGCATATCTTTTTGAGTTTAGGGTTTCTTCCGGTAACTATACCTCCCCTGCTTTTGTTTTGGTGACTAACGTAGGCATGTTACGAACGATAACTTACGCTCGAGCATCTTCTTTTGGGCAGGATTCAGACAAGCAAGAGAGTACGTCAGATGGAAGAATCTCTTTCTATTAGTCCCTCCACTTTGATCTTAAGGAAGGGAATGCAGATGATCAAGGATCTAGTTGTCATGATGAAAGTACCACAACTTCTCTTTTCTTTTCAAAAGTCTTCGTACTGTCTTTACTATTGCTATTGTATTACGAGTAGGACGGATGGGGGATTCTAATTGGACAGATCCACTCTGCGAAAGTAAGGATTAGAAAATCGAGATTGAGTCTACCAGGGTGAGGGCTTCAAAAAGCTTGAGGTCGACCCGATCAATGGCCTCGAGCAGGTCAGTGTTACCAATCTATTTCTCGCTATGGCGAGGAAGTGGAGGGTGTGTTGTCGGCATGGTTGGTGGTGTTGTCGAAACGACAATTGTCATGTTCAACATGGTCTGATCCGTTGCTGCTGTCACTACAGATTTTATCTAGATTTCTTCCATGGTCATGGCCATGAGGCCGCCGGAGCTAGTCGTCCAGGTGATCTGGCCGATGGTGAACATGAGGCCTTCTACCACGGACACGGAAACAGGGATGATGACCATCTTGTTCGTCTAGAGAGCTGTATGCACACCCCCTACCTGGCGCGCCACTATCGACGAAAGCTAGTCGGTAGTCTACCTAGGGGTATGCCCAAGGTAGTAGATTGTTGGTAGATAGGTGCGCAAGCTATGAACTAGATGGTGGTGCAAGACATAAACAAGGATTTTATCTATGTTCGGCCACTGTGAGGGCGTAATACGTATGTTCTGCATCTGATTATAATTATATGAGTTGTAATGAATTGATCTAAGGGGGTCCCTTGCCCCTCCTTATATAGTCTAGGGGACAAGGTTACAAATCTAGAAACTAATCCTAGTCGGTTACAATTGAAATAGATAGTACGATATCAATCCTTATTCTAACCGACCAGGATCTTGCTTGATCTCTATGTCTAGTTTCCTTGTGCAGAACTTTGAGTAGATGGATCAAGCTATGAATCATCTTGTAATGGGCCAAATCTCAGCCCAAGTCTAGCCGTAAGGGTATAAGGGTTTATACCCCCACAATGAAAGCATTATAGATGTTTACTCAAACAGTGATTATAGAGCATGCCTAGTGTTTAGCAAATTGAGCATGTCTTAAAGGTAGAGGCAACTAGGACAATATAGCAATATGGCAAAAGTTGTATGTATGGAATTCTATCCCCAAATCTTGAATTTTGCAAAAATCAAGATTAGATGAAAGTAATTCAATGTTGCATAATTATTGGTTGGACATACCTTGCATTTGTCACTCCTTCAGTCTTTTTGCTCTAATCCTGTAAGGTTAGTGATAAGAATACCCAAAAGAATACTTTCACATTTATAATTACATCCTCAATTAACAAGGGTAGCACAGTAGAAAGGTGAACACTCATGTCATGGTCTAAACAGTGCTTGTTCTAGGACACTAACCTTGTCCTTGGGAAACCTTCAAGATGTGGTTTGGTGAAGTACTTTCCCCTCCAACACTAATCTAAGTGCACTACTCTAAAGACTCACCACAATGAGATCTATAATATTTATGGTAACCATATGTGTCTACAACCACCTTTCAAAAACTTTAGGAATAGGGAGCATGAGGGGGTTGAAGATCTTATGTGGGGCAATGTTAGAGAGACTAAATGAATAAGGAGATTTTTCATATGAGCAGGGATATGATGGGGTGTTGAAGAAGTAGCTTCCTTGCTCATTAAAGCCTCCATCATTTTCTAATTCCAAGGGTGGCTTGATATATATGTTAAAAAAGTACCTTGGATCATCTCTTGAATTGATCTTATCTAAGGCCTTGTCCATCCATTCAATGACAATATCACATAGGTTGTTAATGGTCTCAATCCATGGACGTTGCTCTTCTCGATCTTCTTTATGGTCTTGATGATTCCTATGCACGGGATATGTAGATGGATCTCTAGAATCATCAGGAGGTTTAGGACCAAGAGCATAGTACAAGCTAGAGTGGTCAAGGATGGGTTTAGAGATGGGTTCATATTCTATATCTAATGTGGGCATAGAAGGGGAGAGGATAAGAGTGGCTGATAGATGGCTTTGCTCTCCTTCTACGACATCACTTGACATGCCATCCTTGAGTCTTTCTAATTGTCCTTCGAAGGGATTAGATTTGAAAAGCTTTCTAAGAAATTTCTTTTGAAGATTCAAACTATATGCACTAAAAGATCTCTTGTGAAATGGGAAGTTTTAAACTCCTCCCAAGATCATTGGAAAGGATTACTAAAGGTAGAATTACTTCTTCCCTTAGAGGATTTTGGAGTACTGCCAGTTTGGGAAGGATAGCCGAATCATGGGATCAGAATGTTTGCAAAGTGGCTATGTAAACTTCCTCTTCTAGTTTGGGGGATGATTCCTTCACTACCTCTAGTATTTTATCATGCAGGCTAGTGTAAGGAGTGTGTCCACTAATAAGAATAAACCTCACCTCACTAATGGATAAAGAAAGGAAAACTACTCCAAAGGCGATATTATCAAGACCCGTATAAAGATGTTGAAGAACAAGACGGTCTTGTAAGGCTAGATCTAAACCTAAATTTATAGCAAGATTAAAAGATTCCCTAAATGTAGCCAAAAGTTCATTACCTACTTGATTAGAAGATATGACTCTAGATATAGAAAAGGGTTGGCTTTGACCTATTGCAACCAAACATAGGCATAGCTCATAGCAGATGTGAAAATCATGGGCTCTAGTGGCTCTAAACTTGTGCTGATGGGCGCAAGAAATTGATAGATAGGCGTGGAATTATGTTATCCATTAGGATAGCAAAAATGGAAAAAGAAAAGATGAAATGAAAGAAAAAGATACAAGTATAATACTCCCTCTGTACCTGAAAGCTGTAATTTTTAGAGTTGTCCTAAGTCAAACTTTTAAAACTTTTACCAGATTTATAGAAAACACACTAAAATTTATAGTACCAAATTAATACCATTGCATTTATCATAGAATATATTTTCATAAGATATTCATTTTACGCCATAGATATTGATGCTATTTTCTATAAAATTGGTCAAAGTTAAAAAAGTTTGACGGGCACGAATTCTAGGAGTTGAAGCTTTTAGGGACAGAGGGAGTACAAGGTTAAGCATGACTTAAAATTATCTCAGCAGACTATCTTTCTCCCTGGCAACAGTGCTAGAAATGCTTATTGATATTAGATACATCTAACATCCCGGCCCAGGGCTTAATAGGATTAATATGAGACTCATATCAGCAAGTTGCAACTTCTTTTCCGGAAGCCCATCTCCAAAGAACTCTAAAGTTAAGAGTGCTTGGCCTAGAGAAATTTAGAGATGGGTGACCGACCAAGAAGTACTTCTCGAGTGCGCACGAGTTAGGACAGAGTGTGCAGAAAAAACTAGTGTTGGTTTGTGGGGATTGACTATATCCTAGAAAAGTTGACAGATGTAAGTGGGCCCGGCCTCGTGGAGGCAAGACATTACAGAATGGTATCAGATCCGACTCTCACGATTTCACGGGCACCTGTGTCGCAGTTGCGCAGGCATGGTGTGCATGGCTGGAGTGGATCCGAAGTGGTCACATAGTATGGCACATGCGTTAGCACTGGACACATGTATGTGGCCAAGAGGGGACATTGCTGGCTTGGGGTTGACTAACGAGGACATCAGTCTCTTAAGGGGGTGAGGATGTAACATCCCGGTCTAGGTCTTATTAGGATTAATAGAAGACTTATATCAACAAGTTGCAACTTTTTTTTTGGAAGCCCATCTCGAAAGAACGCTAAAGTTAAGCGTGCTTGGCTAAGAGAAATTTAGGGATGGGTGACCGACCGAAAAGTACTTCTTGAGTGAGCACGAGTGAGGACAAAGTGTGTAGAAAACAACAGTGTTGGTATTGATGCAAAAATAGATCTGCAAACACAAAGGGCTAATACCCAATTTCGGTATCAAGGCGTGCCAGCCGACTTGACCTAACAATCGACGACGGTGATAACTTGAATACTTTGGTCCCGACAACAGCGATGCGCCCAGATGTTACGGCCAAGAGGTACTCACACAGAACTCTAGAAATCGTCGAGTGTGACTCGCCAAATCCTTGAGAACCCGTAAACAGAAAAAGTAGGCAGATTGATGAAATCATCAAAAAGTAGATGTAAAACTTCGGCATTAAGGCATAGATTTGTATCGATTGATTCACTTCATTACGTTGCCGCTGGGTTTATATTTATACCCTAGCCCCTAAGAGTTACAACCGAACATGACTAAGATTCAATGAAAGTAAACGAGACTCTTACATATAAGGCATATCTGTAACAGAACCGTCCAATTTATAAGAATTCAAGTGAATTAGCGACCACGAGAGTAGTCAAGCCAATGGACATGAACCCATATAAACCCGGTAGTCCGACGAAACCTCAAAAGATCTCGATTCAACCAACATACAACCAAGACCGTATATGATCAAGCATCTCCATCATAGATTACAACATTCATCATAGAAGATAGTTTTTACACATATCAGAGTTCAAATAAAGTTATTACAACACAGTTTAGTAGCAGAAACAAAGTAGTTTTTGAAACAACACACACACCCTTAGTTCAATTACATGCCAGCTCCATGATAAACCAAACAAAAGCATAACTGAAGATACAAGAGGTAATCTTGCCCGAGATCTACTCATCATCCGCAGTCAGATTG
This sequence comes from Sorghum bicolor, assembly GCF_000003195.3. Taxonomy (NCBI): domain Eukaryota; kingdom Viridiplantae; phylum Streptophyta; class Magnoliopsida; order Poales; family Poaceae; genus Sorghum; species Sorghum bicolor. The sequence continues at coordinate 41,925,804 of NC_012871.2, forward strand.
TGACAGTTAGCACAGTACCCATGGTACACGACATCATCTACAACAAGGGTAAATAAAACCCTGAGTATGAAAATGTACTCAGCCAGACTTACCCATCATAAACCAGAAATAAAGTGACACCAAGGAGTATGCAAGGCTTATATTTGTGGACTGGTTTGACTCACATTTTGCATAAAAAGCTTTAGTCTGGAGTGACATATTTATAACATTTTCAGCAACAAGTAATTACTTAAAACAGCTATCCACTAGATTAGCACCCGTTCTAAGCACACACTTGAGTATTAAGCATCACAATAATAACCATATCCAGATTATCACATAGCCATCATCATTCTCATCATAACCATTAAGTTTATTTAGTGAGTTCTACAGTGCCGCTGCTCGAGTCAAGTTCTCACTATCCAGGAGAGACGGCGATTCGAATCGATTCCTATACAGCTGGAGGGGTATTCCAAGCACTCACCCAAGCATACCTTGTGAGGGCAGCTCAAATCACCTTTAGCACCACTCAGGACCAATTCGCGGGTCTGTCCAGCGCCGCACCCCCAGGGACTGCCAATCTGCCAGGGTCAGTACTCTAACCTGACACCTCGGTCTTACGCCATTGACTCCCCGCACATCCTTGCTACCAACCGGGCTGTGCACTCAAATAGAACGGGGTATCTGGCCTGAGTTGCACTCGTAGGCTTCGCGGTCGGAATGACTTATCTGGCCAGCTAAGTGTTAGGCATGCGTTCAACATGACAAGGGGACGTATAGCGTATCGGTCCTTAAACGACACAGACGCCTAGACAGGGATAGGTCCACACCCAAGACCTCCATGCCTTGTTGCTACACTATCGTCATCCCGCCCGGTCTCCATTCATTATTAGCACATGGTTATTTCCACGATAGCAAATATAGCCAACCGTGATCAAGTATCCACCTATCTCTCGCAGGTGACAGGAAATCACCCGGCTTCTACCGAGCAAAGCATGGCTAAGCATTATTTCGATCCTAGACCTATTTAGGTGAGGTATAAGGTGGACAAGGTAGTCATTATGGAGCAAGGTTGTCATAACAACTCCTAACACTTAATGCAACAATACATAACCATAGTTAATTGACAGCTGGACATGATAACAAATTAGTGGGAGTCTTATGATGCTCTGGGGCTTGCCTTCGATGTAGGTGGAAGGACGGTGGTCAGGGCACTCCAGTAGATCCTCCTCCTCCTCAGCTCCTTCTCCTCGAGGTGGCTCCCTCTGCTGATCCTCCAGCTCGGGTGGTGCGAACTCCAGAACCGTCACGCCCTTGGGTACACCTATTTATGCATGACAAGGTGATAAACATAGGGAATGCACATAGGATGCAATATGTCATGATGAGGAGCCAAAGGAACATGTATCAAGGTGCAAACATGATTACAAGCTTCTAAGATTATGTGAACCATAGATTAACAAGTAAGTGCATAATTCTTCTTTGGTAGAGAGGCTAACTATACAAGCTAATCAACATTAGCTACTCATACTCAACAACTGGTGTTATGGGCAGACTGGGTAGTCACAAGTTTTAGCTATAACTTAGTCACCAGTTGGCCAAACTAAACAAGTAGGCACTTTCTGGAAATCTTAACAAATTACCTACAACTCACTTTTAGACATCACAGAAAGATTCCCAACAGAAGTAAGTCAAAACAGACAAGTTCTCAGGTCTGCTCTGGAAAAATCCAGAGAACAAGCACTTCGCAGCAGTTACTTGCAAAAGCTATAACTTCTAAACTACTCAGCCAAATGTCATGAAATTTGAACACAAGGTAGATAAGTAAGTTGGCTACAAGTTTGTTATAGACAAGTTTTCCAGCAAACGTCAACCTCAAGCATTTCTCAGACAATTGCTATCAGCTACACAGAATATGCTCTAGACGAGGCATAGATAGCAAAATAATATTTTAGCACATATTAAGAATGTATCATTGGTTCAAACCAAAAGTACCAGTAGCTAGAGAATTTCTAAGAAGCACTATAAAACATCATGGAAAGGTTGAAACTCATTTTTGTTATCCCCTTTTCTATTTATTTGATTAATAAGGTGAATTAATGAGCATATAGTACAAGTGTTCCAAAACTTCCAGCAAAATTACAGCAAGCTTCTCATGCTACCACAAGGTTACTATAACATTTTCATGGCTCTTGCACATGTAGATTGTGAGGTACAAAAATGACAATCTACCAATGGCATTAAAGGCATAAATGTGAAACCCTATCAAAGAGTGTAAAACAACAGATTTCAGATTTTTCTTACCTTTGAATTCACATGATTACATCACTCAGCAAGTTTCATCATAAAAGGAGTTATACTTTATTTATTAAAAATACCACAAGAAACTCCTATTTGAACAAGGGATAATTATAACTTCATCACAAGGTATCCCAAAAAATCATGAGAAATTTATCAGAGCCTATACATAGCATAAATAACAATCTCCTAAATTTGCATGGTCATAAGACTTATAGATCTCAAGATATAATTACCTTCTTTTTATTAAGGATTAAATCATATCTATTTATTTCTGTAAAACATGGCCTGTTTCATATTTTTATAAAAAACTAGACTAACTCAAGAGTGTGACAAAATTGGGATCACTGCATTTGGATCTGTCTAGCTCAAGTTATGAATTTTCTAAAACAGCATTGAATCTGCCAAGAACAGAAATAGGGGGAGAGAGGGATAGTGGCTGACAGAGGGACCCACTGGTCAGCGGAACAGCTCAACAGTGACACAGAGAAAGGGGAGAGCTCGTCACCGGCGAGGTTTCGGCTGAATCCAAAGGGCACAGTCGTGACCCTCTCACCAAGGCGGACCTAACGAGGTACGAAACCCTCACTCTACCGAGCTCTAGGGGGCTCGCCGGCGTGAACGGCGGCTCGGCGGCGCTGCAGGCGGTATGCCGATGTGCTCAGCTGATGCCGACCCAGTTGAGGTTCACGCCGAGCATCAGTGAGAAAAGGGGAAGCTCTAGGAACAAAAACGAAAGGAAATGGTGGAGCAGATAGGCCTGGCCACGTTGCCGGTGGGCATGGCCGAACTCCGGCGAGGGAGAAACCGCTCGAAGCTCGACAATGTCGCCTTACCCGTGCTGAACAGTGGCAATGGAGGTGACGTCGAGGTGGAGGAAGCTCTGGTGAAGCTTTTGGCGGGCTGGCTTGGCCGGAGACGGGGAGGAAAGCTCGGGCGAGGTCACTGACTCACGGCGGAGCTTGCCGCGTAAGAAAGCGGAGAGAAGAGAGGGCGTTGGAGAGGAAATGGAGGTCGACTTCCGCTCGGGGGGGCGTCATGGCGTCCAAGTGGATGTGTTGGGGCTGACAGGTGGGGTCACCGTCGACGTACGGCCGCCATGGGGCGTCCACGCGTCGATCGGCCTGTGACTGACGAAACTGAATTGGTGGATTCAGTTACTGTCGACAGTGACTGAATCCCGAACTTGGCCGACATTCTACTCCCGATTCACTTGGTGGTTTTTGCTCGGATTTGTCCCAATGGATAGAGCCACATGAGTTCTACAAGTTTGCTTAAAGGATCAATGTATGGTTTGGCATAGAATTGAAACTACAAGGCTCCCAAGTACCCTACCCCGATTCTGCAAAAGCCAGATTTAACCAAAATCGCCTAAGTGTTGGAAACAACACCGATTTCTGCCTTGTGGGCTGTTAACACTTGCTAACACCACTTGAATACTAGGTTGTCATTCCCAGCATGGCACTAGAGTGTACTATGGTATTTATACACACACAGATAAATCCGCAAGCGCACGGATACTGTTGTAGCTTTTAACCGGTTAAAGGTTTTATCGTATCCACAGGGAAACAGGAGAACTAACTACGCTCTAACTTAACCAAGACAGACAGGTGGGTGTAAATAGGAAATGTGATAGAATTGAATAAGAACAATAATAAAGGTAAAATGATAATGGGGGAATATAGTGTAGAGCAATCTAATATATGGGCGATAACAGGAGAATAGATAGGATAACTAGGGTTTCTCTACTTCAAAGGGGTATGTCTGTCCGTGGCATACCATAAGTATAAAACAACACAGAGGATGCTTATACCTAAGGTCGAGGACTCCTACCAGTCGTGCTAACGGGAGGTGGACTACACAGGACTACGTAGCTGTCACCTACGTGGCCTACCACGTGATCAGGCTAATAGGGGATATCCACAAGTAATCTAGGTCTAAGCACCACGCTTATACCTATACTACAACTCTCACCTATAGCGTCCTATAGATTAAAGTACTCAAAAGACTTGTGAACCAGAACATACATGGATAGTAATTGCATAATGAAGTAGAAGTAGATTACCAAAGTCATCCCATGAGCAAGCTTGATTAGAGCTTGATCATGGCGAAGTACAACCGGAGGAAGAATCGACAAGCCGGCCTCTCCTCCAATCCTGCCTCGCTCTCCATCTCGCTACTATCTAGATCTACTCTAGTTTAGAGATGAGAGGAGAGCTCTCATCTCCAAACCCTAGCTTTTGCTCTGTCTATGAATAATGAATAGGGATGAAGAGGTGTCTTCTCCAGGGGTCAGGGGGCCTGCTTATATAGCCCTTCCAAATGAACATGGGCCGTTGGATCAAACCGACCTTAGTCGCACAGTTTTCCTTAATCCTTTAGGTCGATGGAGCATAATCCGTGAGGTGGAGCCTGATTGGCTGCTAGAGCAGGGTGGGCGCCCTGTCCCTGGGCCCGCTCGGCCTCCCGTTCATTCCCGTGGCTTCTGGACTCTTCTAGATGATAGAAAATTGGCGCACACATTAATATCTCTATGTAAACCCGACGTGTGGGCCTTTCCTCCATATTTCATGATAACCCCCTGCAAAAATAGACAAACACCAAAACTCGTGGAATTCAGTCAAATAAAACCCTAAGTCTGGTTGTTGGTTGCATTTGGATCGATTTCTTTATTCATTTGATGTTTAAATTTGGTACTTAAGGACCGTCAACAACTCCCCCAAGCTTACCTCTTGCTCATCCCTGAGCAAGGATGGACTCAAGAGATTCTGCAGTGGTTTCGTGCTTAAAGGTACACATGCGTTCAAACAAGATCTCATCTCTGGCTTAGGGTAAATTGTTAAGATTTAAACTTACTCATTTTACCTTCCACCATGGGGCTTGCGACCATCAATTGTGTCTTGAGCAGTTAAAAGATAGAACGGTCTAGTCAAGCGCCATGTCTCTTGTTCTTTGATGAACTATAGCTTTGGAGTTTTTGCAAATTTTCAAATAAAACTCAAAGATTCCTTGTATGACTCTCTCTATTCTCTTTTTTGTGGTATTTCTAGATCCTTACCAAGGCAGTAATGGTGTATGCCTTCTCTCAAAGTATGTGGTATGTTTGGTATGAGGCATAGTGACATTGCCTTCTCTCTCACCCTACTCTAATATGGTTTTGATAACTGGAGCTCATAGGTGGGAGAAAGCTAATACATACTTACAAGACATTTATTGCATAGTCAAACCATGGATCTAGAGAAACAAGTCAATAAGTCAAATCAAGATGTGCATGTGTGGCGAATGAATGGTGATAATGGTGAAAATAATGGTGAAAGTCTAATTCTACCTTTGCTCTTTTAAGGGGGTACATACCTTCCTTGCACTTGAGGCTTTTGAGGGGAATGAGATGGTCTATATTTTATTTTTCTTTTCTCTCAGGTGGGTATCTTGTACCCCTAATTCTACTGTCAGACACTTATCCATTTTTACCTCTCGTCTCACTTTTCCTTTTCTTCGACGTTCCAGGCACTTGCCCCTTTTTATTTCCTCGTATTTTTCCTTTTTCTTCTCTTTTTTAGAGCACTCACCCTCGTGGAATAATGTAGCAAGTGGTAATAACCAAAATATCAGGAGCATACAGGAAGTCATCATGCAACATTTTAAAGATTTTCAAAGATAAAATTCTCTAGAATTCTAGCATCTCTAGGAACAGATAAACAACAGCTCAACCTTCCCATATCGTATGCGTTAACGACTTAGACTTTAGATCAAGTACTCTTCCCACAAGTTTAGGTTTAGAGCAAATCTTAATTCATAACAGTCATGCCTAGACTTGAGAGAGATTTCAATTTTGAGAACTAGTCATGGCAAAGCAACTATTCATCATTTCCATGTGAGAGCTTATCATGAGGGTTCATAGCAAACTTTATTTATTTATTTATTTAGCAAACTAAGCAAAGATATATATATATAAGCACAAAATCTTTATTGGGTTTTTATGATTATGCATCTTTTTATTATTTGAGTAAAGTATAAACGCGAGTATAAACGCGAGTAGAAACGCGAGGATAAATGGGGGTGCTCTCCCCCAAGCTGGATTTTGACGTAATTTCTTCTGATGTAGCTAGCAGGTGCCGGAGGTGTATTTGAATGTCGGCAGCACCCTGACAGCGATTAGGATGTCCTCCGTCTGCTAGTCTTCTTTGATCCTTGAATTATGTGAACCTCAAACAGACAACAATGCTTTGTGGAACTAGTAAAGTGTTAGCATAAATATCTAGCCTTTATCATGTTGAGCCTCCTCAATAAATGTTACTCTCTTTGGTAGGATCATAAATTTATTTTTATATTTTCATTTTTATAGGACAGAAATATTTTTATTTTTACGCCACCACAGTGAATGTACTTATGGGTTTTATGCCACGAGCATACTCACATGAGGCTTACTGTTTTTAACATTTTTAATTTCTTTTCAAGATAGCATGATTAACTAACAAGCTATTTAAGGAAAGTAAATAATTTAAGGAAAAAGGGAATGCAGAAAGGATAAATATGGATAACTACCGATTTTACCTTTTGGCGAGGGTTCAATGTTTTAAGTCTTCTGAACAAGACTTCTCACCGTGTTCATTTTTTAGGTGCGTGATTTGATTCAGGTGTGGACCTTGACGTCTGCACCTCTTCATATGGTGTCACTCATGTTCTTTGTTTGCCCAACAATTCGAAGTGCGGCGTTGGCAGCATCCTGCTCAGTGTGTTTGTGCTCGTCGATCCAGGTCCTTCACTTGGTGGAGTCTGGGAGTTGTAAAACTCCTCCATGTTTTGCTCGAAGTGTACCTGCTCATAGAGACAAGGCAGAGATCAAGTGCATGGGCCCTGTTGGTGGAAAACACCAGCAGAACCAAAAGTGTATTTGTTCTTCTCTAACCTTAAGCATAGTGAGCGAGACAAAGTTGATGGATAATAAGATCATGAGTGTAGCATTTAAAACATTTGTCAGATCAGATCGCTCAACCTAATGGAAAGGTAATCTATCTATATTTATGTTTTTTATATATCTTCCAAAGATTGAGTGTGCAGTATTTTAGCTCATATCATAAGGACTGTGGGATCACAAAGGTGGAAGGACTAAACATGTTGAATCGATTGGGTTGGTTAACCTAGAGATGTAAATCATACATGTTTGTCTCTTTTATTCATGTGAACGCCAGAACCAAGGAGAAGCTTATAAAAGTGATAGTCAAGTACCTTAAGATGTTGCCTTACTTGAAGAGTGATGGTACAATATCACCTTGTGGAAGATTTCCTTTCTTAGCGGTTGTGCATTATGTTTGTGGCACCCTCCATGGATCATCTCTTATGAGCTATGTCTTCCTTGTGTAAATTGTTAAACTGCATGTGTCTCTCTCTTTGTCTCCAATGTGAGTTTATCTCAGGACTTCCTAGGTCGATATTGAAAGTTTTCCTACAGGGGTTAGTCCAAAAAAAGGACTTCCTAGGTCGATATTGAAAGTTTTCCTACAGGGGTTAGTCCAAAAAAATATCCAATATCTACTATAGCATACTATCGGCTCAAAAATCAACCTAGACACCATGTCTAATTTGATTTAGGAGGGCATTTTAACCTAAGAACTATGCTTAATTTTAAATCCCTTGGAAGTAAGATCATCATTCTTAAACTAAGCACCATGCTTATTTAAGAGATAAATGAAACTACTCCAAACCTAGACATATACTAAAGCAAATAAAGGTAGCATGAGAGCATTTTATAGAGATCTACTCAAGTGGAGATGAAATAGTGTGATTAGTATTTAACAAATTGAGCATGTCTCAAAGGTAGGGACAACCAACATAGCAACATGGCAAAGGATGTTTTTATGTAAAGTACTCCCCCAAGCTTGAATTTTGTAAAATTGAAGTTTAGATGAATTTAATTCAATATTGTATGATGATTGGTTGGACATACCTTGTGCTTGTCATTCATCTGATATTCTTGCTCCAATCCTGGAGAGGTTAGTGATAAGAATACCTGAAGGAATATTTTTTACAGTTATCTTTATATGCTCAATACACAAGTTAATGTTGCAAATAATTAAAAGCCCATGTTACGATCTAATCAGTGCTTATTTTAGGACACTAAGCTTGTCCGTGGGAAACCATCAATTTATGTCGGTGAACTGGTTTCCCCTCCAACACTGACCTATATCAAGATCAACTCTACGAGATCTGCAGTATTTATTATAGACATATGCATCGACAACTGCCCTTTTTATGTTTTTATAAATAGAAAGGAAGAGGGGGTTGGAGATCTCAAATGTGGTGATGTTGGAGAGACCAATAGATTGGGAAGATGCTGCATATGAGCATGGAGTAAAAGAAGTGGCTATGAAATAAATTCCATGCCCATTAATGTTATCTTCGTCTTCAATCTGAATGTTCAGAGTTTCTCCTAGATTGGTCTCTCCTATTTCCTCTTCTATAGTTGGATGAATCTCATCTTTAAAGGGAGTCAAGAACTCACCATTTGAAATTGAGCCAAAGTCAGAATCCATTAAGGCTTCTTCCCTGTCCATCCATTCTACACATTCTAGTCATTTAGAACTTGTGATCAGGAAAGGGGAGGTGTTAGAATTTTCTATATGGCTTAGCTCTCCTTATATGACATTACTTGACATGTCATCCTCATGGTCTTTATGGCTCCTATGGTTTGATCGTCTTGATGGATTGCTAGGATCATCATGAGACTGAAAAGGAGAGGGATAAGAGGGGTCTCTAAGGTCAAGGATGGATTTAGAATTTGTGAACATGGAAGGGGAGCAGATAGAATCTTCTATATGGTTTAGCTCTCCTTCACTTGATATGTCATCCTCGACTTCTTCATAACAGGAACCAGGACATTCTCTAAGAGAACCATTATTGCAAGGATTTGAATTATCCCTGATTGAAGGTCTCTTATGGAACCAGAAGTCTAAACCATCAGCATATGAAAGACTTAAGGTCGGAATTCCTTCCTCCCTTGGAGAATTTTGGGGTATTGATGGTTTATGATCGATAGCTAAAATTTGGGATTGAAGTGGTTGTAATTTGGCTATCGAAACATCCTCTTCTTGTCTAGGAACTGATTATTTCTCTTTCTCAGGGATATAAATGCTAGGAGACTTTCCGCTCATTAAATCAATCAAATTCCAAGCTTCACTAGCGGACAAGCGGTGGAAGGATCCTCTAGAGGCCGCATTAAGGGTTTGCTTATTTTCCCTACTAAGGCCCTTAAAAAAGTGAATTAGAAGAACTTCTAGAATAGAAAGATTTGGGCCAGTGAGAGTTAGGTCAATAAAGCGGTCCCATGATTCACCAAGAGATTCTTCTTCTAGTTGTCTAAAAGAAAGAATCTCGATCCGAAGACCCGCCACTTTGGAGATCAGAAAATATTTAAAAAGAAAACTATTGTATAGCTCCTTCCAATCTCCATGAGCACTTCCTATGCTGAGTTTATACCAATGTCCAGCTTGTCCCGTTAAAGAGAATGGAAAGAGCTTCCATTTGAGGGTCTCATCGGACATGCCTTCAATGCGAAGGTGGTCATAGACTCGATAAAACTCTCTTAGGTGTGTGTATGGGCTTTCCTCACCTTCTCCTGAGAAAGGTTGTTTTTGAACAAATTCTATGTATTTCGGGCTTATCTCAAAACTAGATGTCATGACAGGCTTTGAAGATTCTGGTGGCTCGAGATGTGTGCCCGTAGGTCTATGAAACTGATAGATAGACATGTTTGCATTCGTGATAGACCAGAAATCAAGGATTAGATAAGGAGAAAAAAATAGCAGAGACGAGGCAAAGGATAAAAGGAAAAATATATGTATTTTTTGTTTTTAGAAAAATGATTAAGCTAGTTCGTAGTCAACTCAACAACTGCCTCCCCGAAAACGGCGCAAAAAAGCTTGTTGACACTTGCTAACACCACTTGAATACTAGGTTGTCATCCCCAGCATGGCATTAGAGTGTACTATGGTATTTATACGCACACAGATAAATCTGCAAGTGCATGGATACCGTTGTAGCTTTTACCCGGTTAAAGGTTTTATCGTATCCACAGGGAAACGGGAGAGCCAACTACGCTCTAACTTAACCAAGACAGACAGGTGGGTGTAAATAGGAAATTTGATTGAATTTAATAAGAACAATATTAATGGTAAAATGATAATGGGGAAATATAGAGTAGAGCAATCTAATATATGGGCGATAATACGAGAATAGAGAGGATAACTAGGGTTTCTCTACTTCAAAGGGGTATGTCTGTTTGTGGCGTACCATAAGTATAAAACAACACAGATGATGCTTATACCTAAGGTCGAGGACTCCTACCAGTCCTGCTAATGGGATGTGGACTACAGAGGACTACGTAGCTGTCACATACGCGGCCTACCACGCGATCCGGCTAACAAGGGAGATCCACAAGTAATCTAGGTCTAAGCACCATGCTTACACCTATACTACAACTCTCACCAATAGCGTCCTATAGATTAAAGTACTCAAAAGAGTAGTGAACCAGAACATACATGGATAGTAATTGCATAATGACGTAGAAGTAGATTACCAGAGTCATCCCATGAGCAAACTTGATTAGAGCTTGATCATGGCGAAGTACAACTGGAGGAAGAACTGACAGGCCGACCTCTCCTCCAATCCTCCCATGCTCTCCATCTCGCTACTATCTAGATCTACTCTAGTTTAGAGATGAGAGGAGAGCTCTCATCTCCAAACCCAAGCTTTTGCTCTGTCTATGAATAATGAATAGGGATGAAGAGGTGTCTTCTCCAGGGGTCACGGGGCCTGCTTATATAGCCCTTCCAAATGAACATGGGCCGTTGGATCAAAACGACCTTAATCGCATGGTTTTCCTTAATCCTTTAGGTTGGTGGAGCATAATCCGTGAGGCAGAGCCTGATTGGCTACCAGAGCAGGGCGGGCGCCCTAGGGGGGAGGGCAGGCGCCCTATCCCCGGGCCCGCTCGGCCTCCCGTTCGCTCCCGTGGCTTCTAGATTCTTATAGGTGATAGAAAACGGGCGCACACGTTAATATCTCTATGTAAATCCAACGTGTGGGCCTTTCCTCCATATTTCCTGATAACCCCCTGCAGAAATAAACAAACACCAAAACTCGTGGAATTCTATCAGATAAAACCCTAAGTCTGGGTGTTGGTTGCATTTGGATCCTTTTCTTTCTTTATTTGATGATTAAATTTGGTACTTAAGGACCATCAACATGGGCCACGTTTAGTCATGTTCCCTTCATTTTCATGAAAAGGTACCAAAACAACTTTTGTAGCTTATAAAATTTGCTACAACTTATCTTTAGAGGTCGTTTACATGTAAGGTCTGTAACACTAGTTTCATAAAAGATCTTTGAAAAGAGGTTTAGGGGGTCAACTAGGTCAACCTAGGGCTAACCATGACTTAGGGGCATCATTGGATGAAACCTCCAACATAAACTTTGTTCCAAATGATATTCTAAACATGAATAAAGTATTTTGGAAGACAATGTGTACTTGTATACATTGGTCATACATCACATACACATATAACAAGTAAGATAAGCAATCAATCACATAGGGTAAACACAAAATGACATGTGATCATGGCATGATGCTTATGAGTGAATATGAGGATGCTCATGTTGATGCAATATCTAGATAATTATGGAAAAAGAGACAATAATCATCTACTCCTATGTCCATCCTAATTACGATGAAGTCTTCATTGGTCCCTGCTTCAAGTCTTTATCGGCTTTTTGTTCCAAGTCTTCATCGGCTCCTATCCCATCGACACATATATACCTCTTCAGCAACAATTTTCACACTCTCCTCTATTGCCATCGGTGATGTAACAGAACCGCCCAAATTATAAGAGGTTAAGCCAAATAGTGACCCCTTTTTCAGTCGAACCATCAAGCTTAAGCCCATATAATCCCGGTAGTTCCTAAAATCTCGAAAGATTTCAAACCACAGCTCATACATACAGCCAAGATCGTAATAAGTTCAGCGGTCACCATCCACAATTACATCCAGCTCGCAACATTCATCACATACATTGGAGTTACTTAAAGTTATTACAAACCAAGTTCTCAAATAGCGGAAGCTTCATAGTTTAAAATAACACACACACTTAGTCTGATACAGTGCCATAGTTTGATCATTCCCACAAAAGCAAAAGAGGAGGTAGAGTGACCATCGCCCTTGGTCTAGTCATCATACATCGCTGGGTACAAGCAGTGAATGCAATAACCATAGTACATCTGCCCATCTGCAAAACAATCATGGGAATGGAACCCTGAGTACGAGAATGTACTCAGCTAGACTTACCCATCATAAACCAAAATAAAAGACTCTTCAAGGATCATGAAGGCTGTATAGTGGGGTAGCTGAAACCTTTTGTGTAAAAGTGTTACCCAACTAGAAGTATATCCTAACAATTCCTCCTTTTTCTTTAATTAGCTCAGGTTAGGTATTATTACCTATCATCGAGGTTTGCACCTGTTCTATTGCAAACAAGTGTTGTGATATGATAGTACCTTATCATAGCATTCACAATTCATGACTTATCGCAACCCAAGTGTTCCATAGACCTTACTACGAGGACAGGGCTCATGTCAAGTGCTCACTATCCAGGAGCGATGGTTATACGAATCGATTTCTGACCAGCTGGCGAGTTTATTTCCCACACAAACCACACTCACTGATCAAGTGAGCTACAGATCACCGTATTGCACTATCTAGGACCAATTCGCGGGTTCGACAGGCACCGCCCGTACCCGAGGACCGTTCCGGCGACCGAGGTATCCAAGGTATACCAAGGTTGCGCGCCGCGCCCTCGTCATTCTCCTCAACCATCACCAATACAACGTGTACACCGGGCCGATTCCCGGCCCGGATAGTGCTCAGGCTTCGCGGTAGGAACGACTTATCCTTCCAGCTAAGTGTGGGCCGTCAACGATCGGTCCTTAATCGACACCACCATAAGACCATGCGCGGTCTCAAGTTCATTCCCACACTTGGTTACTTTTCATCACAGCATTGATAGCTAAACATTCAGGTGTCCACCTATATCTCGTAGGTGACACGAAAACACCTGACTTCTACCACACTAAGCAAGCTAAGCATAGACTTCGAGCCTATCTACATGGGACAAGGTAGTTAAATAGGTGGTAATATCAATGAGTAAGTATGCATCAATGGTATCAAGCAATTCCTATCACTTAAATGCAGCATAGTAAAACAATCATAGTATAACAATTAAGTTAGCGAGAGTAGGGAGACTTATAATGCTCCGGGGCTTGCCTTTCTCAAACGTGCTAGGCTTGTGGTCCGGACACTCCTGCAGCTCTCCTTCCGGCTCGGGTCCTCGTGGAAGTTCCTGCTCCAGGGTCTCCTCCTGCTCCTCGGGTCCCACCTCGTTCTCCTACGAGCCTGTATGATGCATGTGTGCTCATGAGTGGAGTGCGAGATGCCCGGGGTGCGATGCTTATGCAAGTGGGTACCAGATGATCATGGCATGGTGCATAGATGACATAGGTGATTATTTCTTCAAGGTAGTCAACATCATCCAAGAACATGTTCTCAAATTAAGTATCTATTGCATTCTCTTCTACAAGTTGTTCTCATTGTTAACCAGCAAGTTAACATGATGCTTCAAAGATACACCAAACACCCTTTATTCCATTTAACTCATGCACAACAAGGTATAATTTATTTAATTATTATTGGACCTACAACAGTAGCATGTACTTCTGGTCATCAATAAATTCCACAAAAATTACAGTAGATCACTGGTCAATTATAAAGTCTACCAAAAAATTTTCATAATATTTGAGCCGGTACTTTAGCCTATACCAAAAACACAAGTTTATTCTATATAAGTAAGTATAATTATCCCACTGGTGCTAAAGTGTCAAACAACAGATTTCATATTTTTATAAATTACATACTAACATAAGAAACACCCACAAAAATTTCCAGATTAATTGCATGATCCAGTTATTTATTAAAAATCATAAACCACTGCCATGCAAGCATTTAAATCATTATAAATTAATTTATACAGCAACTATTCTGTGACATATTTTTCCCAGAGGCTAATCATCCATGCAAAGTTAACAGAGCAAGATTCACGTTTTTCTGAGTTGTATTCTAATTACTAGGCATTTTCCAAATATCAGCAAAAACATGGATTAAATATATTTGTACAGAAAAGTTGTCCAAACCTGACATGCAATTACATCAAACTATAGATCTAGATTTATAGAACATACCAAAATTTATTTCATCATTTTTGGAGCCATAAATCTCAAGATACAAATTTTACAAGTTTCAAACATTTCGGGGAAATCATTTTCTGAATTTCTTTTTCAAATCTACACCGGAATCTAGCTAGGTGCACCCGGTGCAGTGCACCAGCCCTCAGCGCAAGTGACCGACAGGTGGACCACGGGTGCCACGCGTCAGCCACACCGAGGAGGGGGAGAACTCTGGCGATCCGGAGCTCACCGCCGGTGACCTCTTTCGGCGAACCAAGTACCCCTACACGTTCTACGGCTCAAGACGAACCAGATGAACCCCTTTGCGCGACCTAAAACGGACCAGAGCGAGCTCACCGCCGTCCATGGTGGAACGGTGGCGCTGCTCACCGTCGACCTGAGGCGCTGGCCCGGTAGAGTGCGATTGGAGTGGCTTGCGAGCGTCGCGGTGCAAAGGCGAACACGATACACTAACTAGGCTGTGCCGGAAGGCACGGTGGCGCGCGGCGGCGGTGCTCTCGTCGAAGAAGAAAGCGAGGGCAAGCGGGGCTCACCGTGCGTTACCAAACGCTTAGAGGCGTGTTCCGCAATGGCGAAGCGAGGGCAGAGCTCGGGGAGGGACGAATTGAAGAATGGCTCACGCGCTGGGGGAGAACGGCCGAGGCAGAGCTCAGAGCTCCAATGGCAACGGCGGTGCTCTGCGCGCGCGGAGCGAGGGCGAGAGAGGAGGAGCTGGCGGGTGCAAATGGCAGCGGGGACGGAGGCGGGTGCGGCCAGGCGCTCCTGGTGGCCGCCCAGGGCGCGTCCAAGCCGCCGCATGCACGCCACGCGGCGGCCGAGCTCTGCCGGCTCGCCACGGCGGCACGGCGTGGCCGTCCGCGCGCGTGGATGCGGCGCTGGCGCGGGCGCGGGGAGGGGGTGAGCGCGGGTGGGCTGGGCCGGCTTCGGCCAGCGGGCCAGAATCGAGGCCGCGGCCTGCTAGCGCCCTCCTTTACCTTTTCCTTTTTTTGAATTTCTTTTCTCAATTCTTTTTCCAAATTCATTTTGACTATTTTAAAACCTTTTTCACCTTTAGCCCCCAAAACAAAAGTTGTCACAAATCAAAAGTTCTACAACTTTGATTTAAGTTGAAATCCCAAATTCCAAATAGAATTTGAAATACAACTCAAAACTAGTTATAGGTTTTTAAATAAATTCATTTTGGGGATTTTTGTATAAAATCCATTTCTCAAATTCTATAGCTCCAAAAATTTCACAAAATTATTCTTAATTATTCTAAAACATATTTCAATATACTTTGGGCATCACAAGGATTTTGGAACAAGCATACTATTTTTATCATATTTAAATCATGTAACTTAAGCACATAAAATCACACTTAAATTAATGCCATGCTCAGGTGATGCTATGCTTAATGAGAATGCTTATGAAAGGGTTTATGAGACTAAGTGCATGCTTAACACCTATGGTGTTATAGCCCTTCCCCCCTTAGAGAAATCTCGTCCCGAGATTTTGGGTTACTAACCATTTCTTATGAATGTTTGGGTAAATTATTTTTAGGTAATCCTCGGTTTCCCACGTGGCATCCTTATCATCGCGATGACTCTACACCACCTTGTAAGTTTTGACAACTCTATTCTGGGTAACCCGTTCCTTGGTGTCTACGATACCCACTGGTTGCTCTTTATATTCCAAATATGCCTTTAACTTGATTCCCCGAGGTTCAATCCTCTGCTCGGGTACCTTCAAACTCTTCCTCAGCTGGGACACATGAAAAACCGGAAAGATGGAGCTCAATTCTTTACGTAACTGAATCTTGTAGGCCAGAGGGCCCTTTCATTCTAGTATCTCATACGGTCCCGCATATCTAGGTGCAAGCTTGCTTCTAACTCGGAAGCGCTGAACCTTCTTCATTGGTGTAACTTTGAGGTAAACATTGTCACCCACGTTAAACTCGAGCGGCCTTCTTCTCTTGTCGGCATGGCTCTTTTGTCGCGATTGTGCTACTCTCATATGTTGTTGTATGATCTGCACCTTCTTCTTAGCATCATTCATGATGTCGATACCATAGCATCTCCTTTCACTAGGTTCAACCCAGTTTAACGGAGTCCTGCACTTTCGACCATACAAAGGTTCGAACGGAGCCATCATGATAGTCTCTTGTTAACTATTGTTGTAAGAGAATTCAGCCAAAGGTAACCATGATTCCCAAGATCCCTTTGAAGATAACACACAAGCTCTCAGCATATCTTCGAGCACTTGATTGAGTCTTTCCGTTTGACCCGAGGTTTGGGGATGATACACTGTGCTTCTTACCATACTAGTCCCCAAACTCTTATGCATTCGCTCCCAAAAGTGAGCGGTGAACTGCGGTCCTCTATCCGATATGATGGTCTTGGGAATACCATGCAACTTGACAATCTCAGCTAGATACAAATCAGCATACTCGGGCCTGTAACGAGTCTTAACAGGAATGAAATGAGCCGACTTGGTCAATTGATCTATGATTACCCAAATCGAGTCATTCCCCTTTCGCGTAGTCGGCAGACCTGTGATGAAGTCCATGTTGACCTCTTCCCACTTCCATTCTGGAACTGACAACGGTTGCAACAGCCCTGCGGGTTTCATGTGTATAGCCTTGACTCTACAACACGTGTCGCAATGGGCCACATATGCTGCTATCTCTTTCTTCATTTTTGTCCACCAAAAGTGAGATCTCAGGTCTTGATACATCTTACTACTCCCAGGATGGATAGAAAGCTTTGAGAGATGTGCTTCATCCATGATGCGATTCTTTAGTTCTCGATTCTTTGGAACTACTAACCGATGCTGAAACCACAAAACACCTCTCTCGTCTACTCAAAGCTGGGTCATAGGGTCATCTTTGATCTTCGCTTTGATATGAGAAATACCCTTGTCTGTTTTTTGACCTTCGATGACTTGACGTTCAAGTGAACAACTGAGCTGTATGTGACAAAAAACTTCAGGATGCATAAGATTGAAACCATCTTCAAACAAAGGTTGAACTACTTGATAGTGTGGTTTACGACTTAAGGCATCTGCTACCACATTAGCTTTGCCTGGGTGGTAGTGGACCTCAAGATCGTAATCCTTGATCAGCTCTAACCTTCTTCGCTGCCTCATATTCAGCTCGGATTGAGTGAAGATGTACTTCAGGCTCTTATGATCAGTGTAAATATGACACTTATTTCCCAGCAGGTAATGCCTCCAGATCTTTAGAGCGCACACAACGGCTGCTAGTTCAAGGTCGTGGGTCAGATAGTTGATTTTGGGTATTTTAAAAGCAATCAGAAAAATCCGCAAGCGCACGGATACTGATGTAGCTTTCACCCGATAGTATTCCAGAATATTGATTTTCCACAGGGAACGTGAGTATACTAATTAAGATTCAAGATCGCCCAAGGATAACTATATAATTATTTTTGGTGGGAAGAGAGGAAGTTTCCTGAGAGTTCTCTAGTTGATCTAAGAATCAAGAATTACTTCAAAGATTATTTATTTCGGGACATCAGAACACTAACCACAAAAACAGATGAGAAGGGGGCTAGGAAGCTCTGACTATGGTGCTACAAACACCGATCCGAACGAGGTGGAATACGTCGACCGTTAGGGATGTCACTACCCTAGGGCTGCCACAACAATCCGCAAGTTTGGGTGCAATTCTATGTAATTGCAAGACTAAACACCACGTCTAAACTATTAATTACTACTCTAGCGTTATAAAGACTAGAGCACTTGATGCAAGCAGGAATCCAATAAATAACTTGAATGTAAATAAAAGTAATTAAAGAACTCAGGAATTATGAATTGAAGAACTTGGAGAACGATGAAGAACGAACTAGTTGCTGCAAAAGTATAATGTTGAGGAAGATCCGACAGATCCAGCTCCTCCTCCGCTCTCCTCTTCTCTCTCCATATTTTCTAAATTACAACTAGAACTAACTAAAACTAGAACTAGAGGAACTAGAACTAGAACTAGATGAACTAGAGGGATCCCCTCTACTTGGATGAAGAATTGAAAGCCTAGCTTTGATTCTGTAGAAGAGGTATGCTCTCCAGGGGCCAGAGGGCTTTGTTTATATAGTCTTTTCAGATGAATCTGGGCCGTCGGATCAAACCGACATTGATTGAACGGTTATCCTTGATCCTTTAGGTCAGTGGAGCATGATCCCCGAAAAGGACTCTGATTGGGCACCAAAGGGGGGCGGGCGCCCTGGTCTCTAGGGCGGGCACCCTAGGCCAGGCCCCGTTCTGCCTCCACTTTGTTCCCGTGGCTTCTGGAGTCTTCTAGATGATACAAAATTGCGCGGCACATTAATATCTCTATGTAAACCCGACGTGTGGGCCTTTCCTCCGTATCTCCTGATAACCCCTGCAGAAATAGACAAACACCAAAACTCGTGGAATTCCATTAGATAAAACCATAAGCCTGGCTGTTGGTTGCATTTGGATCCTTTTCCATGATTAATTGACGGTTAAATGTGAGCATTAAGGACCGTCAACAAGGAGTCTAGCAATTTGAGAGAAGTTCTTGATAAAGCGTCTATAGAACCCTTGCATGTCCTAAAAATCTACGGATTCCTTTCACATTCATGGGAGGTGAAAGTTTTTCAATAACTTCAATCTTTGCTTTGTCCACCTCTATACCACGTTTGGACACTTTATGTCCTAGCACTATTCCTTCTTGAACCATAAAATGGCATTTCTCCCAGTTCAGGATTAAGTGCTTTTCTTCACATCACTGCAAGACTCTATCTAAATTCTCCAAATAATGATCGAAGGTTTTGCCATAGATGATAAAGTCATCCATGAAAACCTCTCTGATCTTCTCAATCATGTCTGATAAAATAGACATCATGCACCGTTGGAAAGAAGCCGGAGCATTGCACAATTCGAACGACATTCGTCGGTATGCATATGTTCCATACGGGCATGTAAAGGTAGTCTTTTCTTGGTCATCTGGGTGGATTGGGATTTGGTGATATCTAGAATAACCATCAAGGAAACAAAAGAAAGAGTGGTTTGCAAGCCGTTCCAACATTTCATCAATGAAGGGTAACGGAAAGTGATCTTTCTTTGTAGCCTTGTTGGGTTTTCGATAGTCAATACACATACGCCACCCAGTGACAATTCGTTGAGGGATGAGTTCATTCTTCTCATTCCTATCTGTTGACACAGTTTTTGGACACGTACCTGCGGATTAGTAAAGCATAGATCGGCAGATGAAACAACGGTAATTAATCTGCAGGGAAGTTGCCGATGAAGAGACAATTGAATGTGACTAAGTCCAGAGGTGGTGGCGTGTTCGTGCCGATGATCAGTATTAGTGTTTGCCGATGGCCACAACAGGAGATCCGCCGATGACTATGAAGGAAAGCGTGGAGATTGCCGATTGATCTGTGGCGGTGCCCCGGACGGTTACAAGGGAGTAGTTTTATGTTTTTCTTAGTTATTAAAATTCGTTTTGTGTACGGGTTCCGTTTAGTTTGGAATTCGAGTCCTAGTCGTGTCTGGTTGTAGCTCTTCAGACAGGATATAAATATAGATCCTAGGGCAATGTAATGAGACAATCTATCAATCAATCAAACACAAGTTTTTACTCATATTCCAGCATCTACTTTTTCGATGACTTTGTCATATTTTCTTTTATTACGAGTACTTAGGAATTCGTCGACTTAAGCTCGGCGTGTTCTCAAGTTCCACGTGATCACCTCTTGGCCATGACATCCGGGCGCATCGCTATTGTCGGGACCGAAGTGGTCGAGTTACCACCTTTGTCGATTGTAAGGTCAAATTGGCTGGCACGCCTTAACTTTCAAATCGGGTATTAGCCCTTTGTGTTTGCATATCAGTTTTGCATCAACACAACTTTTGGCACGCCCAGTGGGACAGATTCAAGATCAAGATCAACATGGCGAATACTGAGTTCGACTTGGAGAACGTCATCCCCGTGACGGAAGCCAATCTCAGAGATGAGCAAAAGCAAGCTATTGCAAAAGCCATGGAGGACTACAAGCAGCAATGTTTGAAATCCTTCAGCATCAACAGGAGTGGCGAGGTGATCCAGAAGGAAGCATTGCCGGCACCTTGGTAGATTACTTTTGAAGCCAATCCTGGTAAACTTCAAGACATGGTTGACAATGCTATTAACCGTGCCTTGATTAATCAAGCTGGTGTGCTGTCCAACACGGTTTTCAATGCTGTGGCTAGAACTTTTAAGGAAGGTCAATTGCCACCAAATTATGTGGGCCCTGCCTATCATCAGCCAGGATCACTAGTGGTCACAGCTCTATCGGCTACTACGGCCGCTGCGGGTACAGAAACTACTGCCTCTCCAAGCACATTAGGACTCACTAATGTGCAATCTACGCCGATGACGACCAATCCATCAACTTCAGATGAGCAAATCAAGCTTGCCACAGATCTATTGGCATCGGCAATGTCGGGATCGGTCCCTCCTAATTGGTGGGGTTACGGAGTGCCCCTTGAGATGATGTTGAAGACTCCTGGAACATCTCAAGTGGCTGATTTGACAGGCAAGGCTCCTATGGCATCGGCACCTCCAAATCTGCCGATGAATCAGAGTCCCCGGTATACTACAACTACTACTGCAAGACCTTATACTGGGAATTCTCAAGCTCCAATGTTCCAGATGGCTAACGCATCGGCAGATTCAATGCCGACGCAACAGAGGTTTATGACACAGCCAGGGTATGTCAATTCAATGATGATGCCCAATTACCAGTCATCGACAGGGCCTATGCCAATGAATGCCTCAGCAGAATCATCAGGCTGTAGGGTTCCAACAAGGACAAATCCAACCTAGGTTTTAGAATCAAGGGTTGGTCAACCAGCCGATGAATCTTGGTCGGCACATTGGTGGTCAGATGGTTAACCTAATGTTCCATGCAGATCGTGCACCTCAGCGACACGTGGAAGCATACCAGCAGGTGCCAGATCCACAACCGCCTCATCGGCAAGATGTCGATGCTTATTGGGCCGATAAGATAGCTGAAGTAATGAGAGACCAATTTGGGATAAAACCCAAAGTCAACACTTACTCTCATCGGACACCGTATCCTCCTGCATATGATTTAATCCTAGTTCCAAATCGGTACAAGGTACCGGATTTCACTAAGTTTTCTAGACAGGATGATACATCGACTATGGAGCACGTCAATAGGTTCATAATCCAATGTGGTGAGGCTGCTAACAGAGACGAGTTGAGGGTTCGTTTGTTCTCGTCATCTTTGTCTGGATCGGCTTTCACTTGGTTTTTTCATTACCTCCCATCTCAGTGATCACTTGGGCCGATTTAGAGAAGCAGTTCCACAAATATTTCTTTTCTGGAGTCCATGAAAAGAAGATCACCGATTTAGTCAGATTGAAGCAGCGCAATGATGAATCGGTTGAAAGTTTTGTGCAGAGATTGCGGGAGGTCAAGAATAAATGCTATAGTCTTGTTCTGGATGATCGGTAGCTAGCCGATTTGGCTTTCCAGGGTCTGTGGCTGCATATCAGGGACAAGTACGCTTCTCAAGAGTTCGAAAGTTTGAGTCACTTGGTGCAAAGGATTTCTGATCAAGATATTAAGCCTTTTGAGCCTAAGAGAGCATGGAATAAAAAGGTGTCGTTTGTCGATGAAGCAGCAGGCTCAGATTCTAATGAGGAGCCAGTCATCGGCTTAGCAGAGTGGGTGAAGAACAAAAAGCCGATGTCTTGCCCTTTTGGGCATAAGGAGCCAGAAAAGTTTGCATTTGACATTACTAAGGCCGATAGGATATTTGACTTTCTACTTCAGGAAGGGCAAATCAAATTGTCGCCCAATCATGTAATTCCACCGGCTGAGGAATTAAAGAAGATGAAATAGTGCAAGTGGCACAATGCAACCTCTCACAGCACCAATGAGTGCAAGGTTTTTAGGCAACAGCTGCAATCGGCTATAGAATCTGGGAGAATCAAGTTTGATAGTTCCAAAGCTCAGAAGCCGATGAAGATCGATCAACATCCTTTCCCAACAAATATGTTAGATGCTAAGGGAAAGACCATGGTCTTGACGTCAGAAGCAGCTGAAATAAGTGCAACGGTGGATCCTCAGCATCAGATCACTGCTGCCGATGCTAAAGGAAAGGGTTTGATCCAGGAAGGAAATAGCTCAGGAAAGGCTCCCCGATCTGGCATTGTGATAACTCATAGAAGGCATCGGGAGACTTGGCAGCAACGTGAGGATCGGTATCGGCGCCAGCAGGAAGATTATCGTTGGGAAGAAGAAAGACGCCGATAGGAGTGGAATCGGCACAAGGATCATTGGAACTGTCCATTCTTTATCCATTGTTGGGAGCAGAACATTAAATTGCCCACTGTAAGAGATTGCCCTGAATGCAATGGTTATGATCGGTATGATAGACCTAATCGGCAGTATCAGAGTGATGACCGGCGATTTAATAGACCGATTAGGGGAGAACTTCAGTTCATGATCGGCTGGGGGGCAGACTCAGTGTGCATGATAGACTTGGTGACCGTGTCGAGTATTTTCCCAGGAACCAGGAAGAGCTTGAAGAGATGGCAAATGCTCGAGTTCCCGATGAGTTCATATTTTGCAGGGATGCCAATACCTATCGAGTGGAGTCAAGGCAAGTTCGTCAACAATCGGCAAGATAGCCACAACTTCCTCCATGGTGCCCAGAAGGGTTGACTAGGACACAGAAAAGGAGGCTGCAGTGCGAAAGACGAGAAGAGCTAAACAAAGGCGAGAATTCTGGCCAATCTGGAGATCAGCAGCAACTGGATCCTAAGGGAAAAGGGCCATCGACAGATGTTAACATGGTATTTATGTTGCTGATGGAGTTCCTTGCGCCATCCAGTGATGATGAGGAGCTGGATTTTTCCGACCAGATAGCTCAGTTGGCTCTGGATCCGATGACGGCTATCTTTGAAAAACCTGCCGACAATGAAAGGCAGCATCTTAAAGCTCTGTTCGTCAAAGGAAGGGTTGATGGGTAGCCAATGACCAAGATATTAATTGATGGTGGAGCTGCTATTAACATCATGCCGTATGCAGTCTATCGGAAACTCGGAAAAGGAGATCAGGATTTGACCAAGACCGATATGATGCTAAATGAGTTTGAAGGGAATGTGTCTCCGGTTAGAGGGGCAATATGCGTTGAATTGACCATCGGCAGCAAAACCTTGCCGACAACATTCTTCGTGATCAATGGAAAAGGTGCCTACAATCTGCTACTGGGGAGAGACTGGATCCATGCCAATTGTTGCATCCCATCAACAATGCACCAATGCTTGGTTCAGTGGGTAGGTGACAAGATTGAGATTGTCCTGGGAGATTCTTATTATGTCATTGCATCCTCAAAGTTGTCGATTATGAAATTCCACTGATCCAAGCAGCCGGTTCTAATGAGGAGTTTTAATGGATAGGTTCGCCGATGATGGAAAATTAGGCCAGGGGTTTACATCGGCTGATGATTTAGTAGAGGTAGATATAGGTAATGGTGATAAGCCTAGACCCACTTTTATTAGTGCTAAGTTAAATTCTGAGTGTAAGCAACAGTTAACTAATTTGTTAAAGGAATATAAAGATTGCTTTGCTTGGGATTATACCGAGATGTCTCTGGTCTAGACCGATCTATTGTTGAACATCGGTTGCCCATCAAGTCTGGGTTTCGGCCACATCAACAGCCAGCTCGCCGATGTAATCCTAATATTCTTCCTGATATTAAGGCCGAAATAACCAAACTTATCGAAGCTAGATTTATTCAGCAGTGTCGGTATGCCGAGTGGATTTCCAATGTTGTTCCAGTTTACAAGAAAAATGGGAAGCTTCGAGTTTGCATTGATTTTAGGAATCTTAACAAGGCTACACCGATGGATGGTTACCCGATGCCGGTTGCCGATTTACTAGTTCATGCTACGGCTGGGCATCGAATTATTAGCTTCATGGATGGCAATGCAGGATATAATAAAATATTCATGGCTGAGGAAGATATTCCAAAGACTGCATTTAGATGTCCTGGTCATGTTGGGTTGTTTGAATGGATAGTCATGACTTTTGGTTTGAAAATACTGGTGCTACCTATCAAAGGGCTATGAATTTTATCTTTCATGAGTTCATCGGCAAGCTGGTGGAGATTTATATTGATGATGTGGTGGTTAAGTCTGGAGATTTCACAAAGCATCTTGCCGATCTGCGAAAAGTATTGGAATGTACAAGGAAACATGGATTAAAGATGAACCCTAACAAGTGTGCATTCAACGTATCGGCAGGGCAATTTCTTGGTTTCATGGTGGATCAAAGGGGAATTGAAATTAGCCGAAGATCCATCGATGCTATTAACAAGATAGTTGCTCCTACCAACAAAACTGAGCTCCAATCTCTGATCGGCAAAATAAATTTTATCAGGCGGTTTATTTCTAATTTGTCTGGTAAAATTTGTGCTTTTAGTCCTTTACTTAAATTAAAGGCCGATCAAGAGTTTATATGGGGAAAAGAGCAACAGTTGGCTCTAGATGAAATCAAGAATTATCTAACAAATCCTCCAGTTTTAATTCCACCTCAGCAAGGAAAGCCTTTCAGATTATATTTGTCTACCGATGGGATGGTCATCGGTTCGGCTTTGATTCAAGAATTTGAAGGAAGGAGCATGTGATTTACTATTTAAGTAGAAGATTGATTGATGCTGAGACCAGGTATTCGACCATTGAAAAATTATGTTTATGCCTATATTTCTCATGTATTAAGTTGAGGCACTATTTATTATCGGCCGAATGTACTATTATATGCAAAGATGATGTGGTCCGATATATGCTATCTATGCCGATTGTGAGTGGCAGAATCAGTAAGTGGATTTTGGTACTGTTGGAATTCGATCTGCGGTACCAATCGGCTAAGGCGGTTAATGGGCAGATTATGGCCGATTTTGTGACTCAACATCGCGGTGCTGTGGAGACTTTGGAAATTGTACCTTGGACGCTCTTCTTTGATGGATCCACTTGTGACCGGGGGGCAGGAATCGACATAGTGTTAATTTCCCCTCAGGGAAGGAAGTATGAGTTCTCTTTGCTGATTGTTGCCACGTCAACAAATAATCAAGTCGAATATCAAGCTTTAATTATGGGGTTGGAGTTGTTAAAAGAAGTTCATGCTGACGCTGTTGAAATCTTCAGGGATTCTATGCTGGTTATAAATCGATTGGGTAGAAGCTATGAATGCCGAAGTGAAGTCCTAATAACTTATTACAAAAAGAGCATGCAACTGTTAAGGGAATTCAAAGATTTTAGATTAGAGCATGTTCCTTGATTACATAATGAGGAGGCTAATCGGTTGGCTCATCATGCCTTAGGGTATCAACCCATGTTGAACACGTTATCGGCAATAAGTGTCGTTGATTGGAGAAAAGAAATCATTGATTGTTTAAAGGATCCATCTAAGAAGGTTGAAAGACGTGTTCAGTTTCAAGCTACCAAATATGTGCTCCTCGAGGATGAATTATATTATCGAATGGAGTTCTTCTCAAGTGCTTAGGCAATGATGAAGCTAAAAGTTTGATGAGAGAGATTCATGAAGGAGTGTGTGGAGCACATCAATCAGTTTTCAAGATGAAATGGATGATTAGAAGGAACGGGTATTATTGGCCAACCATACTTGAAGATTGTTTCAAATATTTCAAAGGATGTCAAGGGTGTCAGAAATTTGGTAATGTTCAAAGGGCACCCGCATCGGCCATGAACCCCATTATTACACCTTGGCCGTTCCGGGGATGGGCTATTGATTTAATCGGCCAGATTTACCCACCATCAAGCAAAGGGCATAAGTTTATCTTGGTTGCCACCGATTATTTCACCAAGTGGGTTGAAGCTATTCCTTTGAAGAAACACACATCGGCCAATATGATTGATTTTGTGGAGCATATTATTTACCGATTTGGTATTCCTCAAACAATTATTACCGATCAGGGTACTATGTTTACATCAGGAGAGTTTGATGAATTTGCAATCGGTATGGGGATTAAAGTGTTGAATTCTTCTCCTTATTATGCTCAAGTCAATGGGCAGGCCGAAGCATCTAACAAAGGAATTATTAAGCTCATCAAACGGAAGATTGAAGAAAATCCTAGGAGATGGCATACGTTGTTGAATGAAGCTTTGTGGTCATATCGGATGGCTTGTCATGGATCGACCAGAGTTTCGCCTTATCAGTTGGTGTATGGGCACAATGTTGTATTGCCATTGGAGGTTAAAACTGGATCTAGGTGACTATGTTTTCAAGATCAGCTGAATGCTGATGACTATGCTACTTTGATGAAAGACGAGTTGGATGATTTAGCAGAGCATCGGCTGAGGGCTTTGATAAGTATAGAAGAAAATAAGAAGAGAGTTGCCAGATGGTATGATAAGAAGGTAAGTAAGGAGTTTGCCAATGGAGACTTAGTATGGAAACTAATCTTACCGATCGGGACTAAAAGTTCAAAATTTGGGAAGTGGTCTCCCAATTGGGAGGGTAACTATCGGATAAATCGATCTGCTCATGGCAATGCTTATATTTTAGAAACTCTCAAAGGAGTTGAATTTCCCAGGGCATTGAATGGCAAATATTTAAAGAAATATTATCCTAGCATATGGATTGATGCATGAAAGTTTAAGTGCCGATAACATTCCTATCGGCTGGATCAAAGTATATCTGGGGCCGGACTCAATGTTTTAAAAGGGTGCCGATAACAGTCCTATCGGCTAGACCCAAATAATCAGGAGTTTTTTAAAAGAAAAGAACAAGACACGCCGCCGATAGAGAGTTCACATGTTTAGCAAAGTCTGGATTGCCGATATGGCGCACAGACGAATTTGATCGGCTTCTTCTATTTCCTTCATATCTTCATCGGCAGAGCCCTCCACGGGCTTCAGCTTCTTCTTCATATGCAATGCCTTACGGGCTTGGATGTTTCGCTCCTATTCGAGAGTCTTGATTGCTTCAGGCAGCTGGCTTTCTTCCTGTTGAGCTTTTGACAGAGCTTCTTCTACTTGTTTAAGTTCAGCCAACAGGGCTTCTCTTTTCGCCGATAGGTCAGAAATCTTTTGCTTCAACACGTCTCCTGAGGAGTTCAGAATGCCGATGCTCTTATGCTTCTCATCGGCAAGATGCTTCACTTTCATCACCTCCTCTGAGAGCTGGGCATAAGTGGCTCTATTGGCAAGGCGCTGAGCGGCCTTTTGGTACTGCAGCTGACGACTCTCTAAGTGTGCAGCCTGAAAAAGAATCTCCTCGCATCGGCAGGGATTTGACCTCTGAGAGCTTTAAACAGAGCCTTGGCTGGATCAGAGTCATCGACCAATTGCACTGTGTCTTGATGAAGCAAGGCTGACAGATCCTCCAGCTTTGCTCTGATCTCTGCCGATGAGATCCCAATCATTTGGGAAGAACTAGCTTCTTCGCCTTCGTCATCCAAAATTTCAATAGCGAAGGAGAATAAACTGTCAGGAGAATCTTGTTCCTGAAAGAGGACAGGAGATGGGTTATTTGATGATGAAATATTAGTAAAATACAGAATGATAATCAAATAACTTGCTTGCTTCAGAGCGATTTCTCGCATCTGGCTAATTGAGGCCGATGGCACTATGGGTTGATCGCATCACGGTCACGAGCGGCCTTGGACCAATACAGAATAAATGATCACTAATGGCAAATCCTTAATGTTATTATTGTTAATATGTTGTTTATGCTATTTCTTTATTCACTTTACTTGATCATGAGTTGCTTTGGGACTCGACAACTTGATGCTACTCAAATGCTAAAATTGTGACAACTAAAAGCTACATGCAGTTCAACTAGTGTCTAGCCTTTGAGCCTCATGAACCCTATGCTATTCTTGCTGAGTACGAGATGTACTTACGCTTGCCTTTACATTTTATTTGGATAAAAATCCCGGATGGGTACCAGATTGCTAGTTTGGAGAAGAGTTTAGGCTTGTGCTCAACCAGTCAGTTGTCCCTGTGGATTTGGAGCTTTCGAATGAAGAACAGAGTGTCTTTCCGCTGTTTGCTATCTAAGGTTATATCTTTTATACTAAGTTCGTTATATATAAGCATTGTCTATTGATGTTAGCCCTATTTGTGGCTATATGTGAGATTTGACTTCCTGGGCTCACATATGGTGTGTATCTGGTTTTGTCCTTAAAACCGGGTGCTATAAAGTGGTATCAGAGCAATGCTGACTGTAGGACGCAAGCCTAGTTAGAAATTGTCCAGCTTAAGGTTTTTGAATTTCCATGAAATCCTTGTTCTACAAACCTTGATATTTTTGTCTACACTATATCCTTTCTCTTGCTATTCATCTCCACCTTGTTGCTGGTTTTAAAGTCTTATTCTCACCCTCACTCCTTGCTTTGATATGCTATTAGGACTTTGTCTCACCACTTTCTTATGACATGAAAAGAGAAGCTTTAGGATCTTTACCCTTACTATGAAGATAACGATAGTATCGCAAGTTGAGTGAGTGTGAACCTTCAATGCTCAGATGGTTTGTTATTATGCCTATGCATGCTTTGGATCTTTGTAATGATTGTAATGATTTTGTGGATTATTCCATGATTTCATTTAACTTATAGGTCTAAGGCATAAGGATTAATGAAATAAATAGCTTGGGTTTTGGTTATCTTCAGTTCTTTATATCCTATCACATCGGAGCAATCTATCCTCACCTCTGCTCGTGGGCAATAGAAAAAACCACAAGAAAATTCTGGACAATGGTAGATTTCAATATCTTTGTGTGACATCAAGAATCACCCCTATAGCTATTCTGGAACTGGAGTTACGCAAATCACAAGATGATACAGATGTGCTGTCAAGAACCTGGACCAGTCTCAGTTGCCTACTGTTTTGGACAAATGTAACTATAGAATTTGGAAAAAAGTTCTATATCAAAGTTATAGACAATTTGATAAGCTTTCCAACAGTGTAAACCCCAACTTTATCGGATTAATGGAACATGAGTTATGACATTTAGAATTTGATGCTTCTGCATTGTTTCAAAGTCTGGACAGTTCTAGTTAGTTCCTATTTGTCAGCCAAATTAACTTCAGAATCTAGGAAAGTGTTATATATAGAAGTTGTGGAGGACTCCCAATCTTTTCAACCATGTAAGGCTCGTCCCCATATGATTTTTGTAGCTCGAGATATGGCTGCTGCAAGTTACCACAACTGCGCTGACATACTGTCTGGACACATATCATGCTTGGCTATTTTACCCAAACTTAATTTCAGAACCTGAGAAAGTATTCTATATGAAAGTCATAGAGGATTTTGTCAGGTTTCCCATGGTGTAGGCCAGAAGTCTATCAGATTGATGGAGTATGAGTTACAACTGTTTTACTAAGCTGCGGATTTTCATCTCGTGTGGAATTTTAGATTTCTTGTACTTGTCAGTGCACATGAGTTAGAAGATCTCATGATAAGATAACTCACTTGGAAGATAGAGCAAGCTACCCATTTGTGCCCCCTAGTTTACTCTTCTTAAAGGGGGTAGCCAAGCTAACGAAGTCACAAGATGAATGTTTCATACGTTCTAGCACTTCACTTGGAAGTGTCGATCATTCCTATGGCTGAGAAGTCACTATCAAGTATCCTTGCTAAGAAGTTCTTAACATGTTGGTTCCATCTACAAGGATATTGTATATTCATCAAGATTTGATCTTAATTCAATCTATCATCAAATGGGAGAGTCCAATCTTTAGCATACCAAAGGCGAGATGACATTGACGACATAGGAAGTGGATATGGTACAGCTACTGTTGATTCTACGGAGACTCAAAAGACTTCATTGTTAAACAAAGCATGGCAAGTAAGTTTTGGTTGATGGAAGTTCTCACCTAGGAGGCTAGGAGGTGTCATCCTTATGGTGAACACGAGAAAGTCAAGGATGCATTGAGTTTGGAACCCACCAAAAGGAAGTGAATAAGACGTAGAGTTCCATGGGAATGACAAGAAGCTATCATAGGTTTATTGGAGGCATTGTAATCTTGACATAAGAGTGACTAAGAGATTGATTTGGAATAATAAGATTATAAGTGGTTTATCAAAGGTGTTATAAAGATCGAGGTAAGAGTTCTTATATATGCCATCAAGACTTTGGATGTGCTCTATACGAGAAAAGTAGTGGCTTATGCATAACTTGACTAAGTGAGTTGGACCACCTAACACATGATGTGGAGGTATCCATAGTGGAGCATGGAGATACTATCTTCTTGGATATAAGAGTGATATCTACGTAGAATGTAAGAGACTAAAGGGCATCTTTAGGAAGTTGGATTTGAGCTAGTCACATCATTGATGGATTTGAGTGAATCAAGAGTTATGGCTATAAAAAAATGCTATCACTTGAAGGAGAAAAGGCCTTTGCGAATGCTCAGAGCATAAAGAGTGTGCTAGAGGAGTTCAAATGACACTGAAATTTGAAGGGTTGAGTGTTGAACTGGGTGATGTCACTAGTACTGTCAAAGGAGCTCTACTAATTACTCATTTGGGAACCATAGGAACTGAAAAGATTACTTAGAAGATATGTTGTGAGCTTGTGCATTATAGTATCGTACAAGTTGGGATAAGAGTTTACCGAATGCGGAGTTTTCTTAGGACAATAGATTATCATAAGAGCCTTCGAATGGTATGTCTTTAAGCTTTGTATGGACGGAAGTGTAGAACCCCATTGTTTTGAAATCAAATAGGTAAAACACAAGTGTTTGGGCCAGATGTTCTAAGAGATGCAGAACAACAAGTGAGAGTGTTCAGGGATAACTTAAGGGTGGCACAGTCTCAACAGAAGAGATATGCTAACAACCGGAGAAAAGAATAAGCTTTTGAAGTAGAAGACTATATGTATTTGAAGGTGTCACCTATGAGAAGTGTGAGAAGATTTAATATGGAGGAATGGTTAGCACAAAGGTATATCGGGTCTTTCAAAGTGTTAGAAAGATGGGTTGAAGTGGCTAATTAGAGCATCTGAAAGTTTGGGAGGAATGCATGATGTTTTCCATGTGTCTTAACTCAAGAAGTGTTTGCGTGTGCCATAGGAGCAGAACCCATTAGAGGAATTGGCTATTAAAGAGGATCCCACATACAAAGAGTACCTAGTAAGAATTTTGGAAACAACAGAAAGGGTTACCAGGAGTTGCATTATCAGGATGTGCAAAGTTCAGTGGAACCGGTACACCGTAGAGGAGACTATTTGGAAAAGAGAAAAATATTCAATGTTAAGAGTATCCACATTTTTTGGTAACCATCTTCCGAATCTCGAGGACGAGATTCATCTTAAGGGGTAGAATTGTAACACCCTAAATTTTGCTTCTTTGAAAATAAAACTAAATTAATTTATTTTGTATTTCTGTGCTCATAAAAATATAGTAAAATGAAATTTTTCCTTAAATTAAAATTCATCATAGGGTTTAGCAACGTTGTTGTGCATACATGCTGGTACATATGTTTTATGTGATGTTTGTTTGTTGCTCCTTTGTGTGTTGAGACTAAGCAGAGTTTTTAAAATTGCGTTTAGTAGAACGATCTTCCTTGGTCAGTACATCTTTACCTTTATCTACAACCAAATTCCTTGTTTCTAAGCTCAAGTTTTTATTAGGAGCTTCCTAAAATCTTTTCTTTATCACTCAAAGCACTTCTTTTACTTCCTCGTCCATCAAGCAATCTCTACAAACTTTTCGCAAATTTTTTTTCAGCTTCTGTTCTCACTTTTCTGTGAGCATAATCTAATTTTTAGATGCTCTATATTATCTCATCACGAGCTCTAAATACTTTATTTGGGTTCTCCATATTCCATAATGTCTCTGAGAAATTTCCTCGAATTTTTTGAGCTTTCGGAGTATTTTTCGTGGTTTAAATAATAATTCTAGATTTTTCTAGAATTATTTTATCCATAGAATTAATTAATTTCGAAAATAATAAATATCTCTTTATATTTTCCAACGCTCACAGCCCATGTGCAATAATCCTAATAAATACCATGTCTCTATTTATTAGTGGGCTTTAATGTCTATTTAGGCCCATTAGTAAAGGTGGAAGGTGCAATATCAATTAATACCATATTGCTAGTTGATGTAGATGTGGAGAGTTTTTCTCTCTATATATATATATGTACCAACTCCTTGAGTTAAGCACACCAAAACTACCATATGGGGAGCCCCTAGTTTGGGAAATCCCTCGTGTAGTAAATTAGAATTTTTCTCTCTTCTTTTCGCCGCCGGCCAGTTCTGACGATTTTCTTCAGCAAGTTTTTTATTCTTTTCTGGCTGTCGTTCATCTGTCACCGAAGGTGAGTTTACCATCACGATCGGCACCCATCCAGTGTTCTATTTTGCATCTATGTCTCTCATGATCCCTTTCGTATGCATGTGTACGTCCGCCTAGCTACATGCCGAGCAAGCCTCATTGGACAGAGAAATCTTGCTAGTCATCGTCGCTAGTTCAACCAAGCAGCCGAGCCCTGGCTGAGACGCCTCTCCCTCCCGTTCTGAGTTTCCTCAATCGGCATGGCAGATCAATGTGTTTCTGTACGACCTGCTCATCAAAGAAGATGATGGTATTTACATGTTTGCCATTCATTCTCCACCGTTTATTTGTTTAACTCCGATTTAGTCCGTTCAAAACGTGTTAGGTTCGTGTCGATGTGCTCTACACAGTAATCTTAAAGTTTAGCATATCCTCAGTTATAAATTTATTAATTTAAATATTAATTTGATTAATATTTATAATTAATAGCTTTCCAAATAAAAGCAACATGGCTCCGTACCTCGGTCTTTTATAAATTAATGCTAATATCTTAACATCTTTTGAATTATAAGATGCTTAGTTCAACCTTGAAACATGAGTGCTTTAGTTTAGTTGTCACATGATTATGTGTTCGTAATTAGATATTAATCTGACTAATGTGTAATTAAGCTAATTTTCAATTAAAAATTAACATAGGTCATGCACTTCGGCTTTACATATGTAAACAAATAAATGTTGATATATTAAGTACGTACTCATAATTTGCTTAGCCTGTCACAAAAATATGTTTAGAAGCTCTCGCATATCTCTTTTACTGAGTTAAAGTTTAACTTAATTAAAATAAGTGTCATTATTTATAAACAAATAGTTTAATTTGGCAGCTAAATTGAATATAATTTGACTAATCTAAATTAGAACTTTTCAATTTGTTTTCCATAATTAGAATAAATAAGCACGCAGTCTTTTTTTTTTGTTGCAATATAGACCTGGTAGTCGTTTCTTTATAATGATAGTTCCTTTATCGGTGTCTCTTGCGTTCGTGACCATAGAAATTAGCTCTCAGCTAATATGTTGCTTAATCTTGTATGGTGTACTGTTCTTAGTTGTTTTTGTGGGTTGTTTGTATATTTGTGTGCGTGGTGCCTGCTACAAGTAGAGAACGAGAATCATTTTATCAGCATTGAAGATTAAGAGGGGATGACCTGAAGATAACTAAAGGTTCTTTAAAGGAGTTGCTTTCGATATAAAGCAAGTTTAAGGCAAGTATAGCATGGGATCATCCTTATTTCCTAATAACTTTAATCATACAATTCATATTGCATGTGTCTCTTTGTTAAGGATTTCCTAGTATTGATCTTATACCTTGTCACCTATGGTTTTGCATTGGGTAGCTTATGCTAGTGCTCCACTAAACCATGATCTTGTAATTTGATTAATGGAATATGCAATAAACATTAAAAGAGGACTTTTTAGCAACTTTGGTAAAGAGGGCTAGAGCATTGGGCTATCCTATGGTGCTCTAGTTTCTCTCCATAAGGACTTATCTTTATCTGACCATCCGGGACATATAGTACAACTGTGAGGGCTACATGGCTCTGGCTTTAGCTCAGTATAAGGACCTTTTCTAGCTTATTAGTGGTTACCCTTGTGGCGCAAGTGGGGGATAGCAGACCGTGGATTCCTACGGGTGAGTCACACGGACTGACTAATGAAACCTAGCGGCCCTAACTTGTTAGACGAACCTTTGAAAGGCTTCATAGTGAACCCTGTCGGCCTCCCTAGGAAGGGGGTTAAGAGATTAGCTACCTCGGGCGAAAGGGTAAATCATGACTAACAGTGAAAGTGTACAACCTCTGCAGAGTGTAAAACTGATATATCAGCCGTGCTCACGATCACGAGTGGCCTTGGACCAATACAGAATAAATGATCACTAATGGCAAATCATTAATGTTATTATTGTTAATATGTTGTTTATGCTATTTCTTTATTCACTTTACTTGATCATGAGTTGCTTTGGGACTTGACAACTTGATGCTACTCAAATGCTAAAATTGTGACAACTAAAAGCTACATGCAGTTCAACCAGTGTCTAGCCTTTGAGCCTCATGAACCGTATGCTATTCTTGCTGAGTACGAGATGTACTTACGCTTGCCTTTACATTTTATTTGGATAAAAATCCCGGATGGGTACCAGATTGCTAGTTTGGAGAAGAGTTTAGGCTTGTGCTCAACCAGTCAGTTGTCCCTGTGGATTTGGAGCTTTCACCTGAAGAACGGAGTGCCTTTCCGCTGTTTGCTATCTAAGGTTATATCTTTTATACTAAGTTCGTTATATATAAGCATTGTCTATTGATATTACCCCTATTTGTGGCTATATGTGAGATATGACTTGCTAGGCTCACATATGGTGTGTATCTGGTTTTGTCCTTAAAACCGGGTGCTACACTTGTATGCTGTCCGGTATGCCCAGAGTGCATCGGGTAACTTGTCCTTCCATGCTGTTCCCATCTCATTGACTGTTTTTTGAAGAATATTCTTGATTTGCTTGTTGGAAGTCTCTGCTTGGCCACTTGTCTGAGGATGGTAGGGGGTAGCGACGTTTAGACGGATTCCATGTTTTGATAGATAGTGCTTGAAGCGTTTGTCGATGAAGTGTGCTCCTCCATCACTTATCACTACTCTGGGGACTCCAAATCATGGAAATATAACTTCTTCAAACATCCTCTTTGAAATGATGTTGTCGGCGTGCTTGCAAGGTAGTGCCTCTACCCACTTGGAGACGTAGTCAACTGCCACCAAGATGAACTCACACTTCTTTGATGGACCCATGTAGTCTATTCCCCAGACATTAAAGAGCTCAATCTGAAGATTGTTGGTGAGTGGCATGGCATCTCTTGTATTTATTTTTTCGTGTCTTTGACATGGCCCACATCTTCTGATATATTGCTTCGTGTCTTTGTTGGCATTTCTTAATGTCATCACTAAGAACAGGGTTTAATCCGTCCTCAGCAACGATGTCAGAAATGTCGTGATAACACTTACTAATGCAATCACCAAGATTAGAGTATAAATCTATCCTAAGAAATGGTGCCATAAATGCTTGTTAGCGTTTCTTAGCATCGCTACCTAGAATAGGGTTCTGCTCTACTCATGATAATGACATTGGCAGTGTTATATTGGCAGATCCGTAGCATCACTACCTTGAATAGGAAGCTAGATCTACCTTCCCGATAACGGCGCCTTATTACCGTTAGGGTAGGGTTCTAGTTCTTAATCATGGTAGTGGCACCAGGATTGCCATGTTGGTATTCCTTGACAAGTCACTAGCTCGGCGCATGTCTAGCAACAGTGTTAAGTATATACTCGGGTGATAGTTCCTTAGGTTTGGAGTTTAAGTACCGCAAGCGGACGGGAATTATCGTGTAGCATTTCAACCCGGGGATTTACCAAGTGTCATATTTATAGGTTCGCTCTAAGGAAGGCTTAATATGTTAAGGATTCTAAGATAAGCATAAATCAAAGTAATTATGATAGCAATAATGGAATCAAAAGTCATAGTAGGTGATAAACATTTATACGTAGAATAGTGATCCATCACAATCTAGGCATGGCATATGGTCTAAGGAATAAAAAGAGACTAAAAGAATGAATTGAATCAAAGAATAGACAAACAACCTATTGGAGCAGGTGTGGTCCTAGATACAGATCATGTCATAGAACAAGTTAATCATGTAATTATACTACTTAGATCTAGTCCTGTGTTTAGATGGTTTGGGAGGTTACGCGAGTACTGGTCTGCCAGCAACCTTCGCATCTATTTAGACTCCTACACCCTAGCCGAACGTGGGGGAATGCCAAGGACGGACAGGGCTGTCACCACCTGCTGCCATCCCCACAACCGTGGACTAGGACAATGCATTTACCCGGCCTTTACACCCAAGCACCATGCTTACATGCAAAGAACCTACTCGGACTCCCCCGCGTCCCCGACCCTACGGATCGACAGGTAAGAAGCCCGAGCCTACTCAAAAGAGCATGATAAACCCCCATCTTCACACAAAGCTATTTCTAGGCAATTAATTAACATGAAGCAATTAGACTAAAGTCCTAAGTGAGAAGAATACAACATACACTTAGCACTAGTTCATATAATACACTACTAGCCCTAGGGTAGCATTATACTATAAGAACTATATACTAAAATGTATGTCATATCATTTTCACTAGAACTATATTCTAGTTCATATGCTAGCATCATAAAACAGGGCCTATGATCTATGTCATATACCATAGCATAAGAACTATACTCTAGTTCATATGAAGAACTATATTGGATATGATAAGGCATGGACTTGGAGTAAAGATATTCTTTATTCATATCCAAGTTTCTCTCCAAGGAGCCAAGCCCTCCTTGATAGCTCACCCAACTCTCTCTCTAAAAGCTAAAAGGAAAAACTAAGAAGAGGTAGTGCCCAAGTGCCTTGAAGGTGGAGTGTTGATTGTGAATGTGATGAGATGAATGGAGCCTCCCTCTCCCCCTCCTTAAATAGGTGGGGAAGGTTGGTTCCCCAGGGTGTAAACTGCAATTTGCACGCGGGGACTGCGGGAGGATAGGCTCAGCACCGCCTCTGCGAAAGGCGGTGCCGAGATGGGCTTGGTCAGGGTCGGCCGACCCTAGGGGGCGGCCGCCCCCTGGTGGGCCCCGCTGGCCCCGGCCCGAAGCCCGTTGCCTTCCTCTCGGGCCCCTGAGTCCAGATCCACCTGCAAATTGATGCACTTCTATATTGGGCTTTTGGGTACTTGTTTATTTGCGCATTTTTTTGACGTGTCGGATTGCACCTTTTTATTTGCTTTCCACCTGTATGCCTGTATATGATTTGCAAAACACAACTTGCACTACATGTGGAATTTGGTAAGCATTTAATAAATATATTTGAGTAAAATACATGCTTTTCTTCCTTTGCATGGACTATGTTGGCGGGGTAAATATGTCATTAAGAACCGCCAACAGTCTTCATACATTGTAGGCCAGTAGAATCCACACTGGCAGATCTTTGAATGTGTACGGAATGCTCCATGATGACCTCCATATGGTGACGAATGACATCTGTCGATGATCTTCCATCCTTCCTCGGTGGTCACACATCTCCTGAGTAAGCCATCAGAGTATACTCGGAAGAGGTATGTCTCATCCCATATATGTGAACGACTTTCTTGAATAAGCTTCTTCTTGTTCGCTTCTGGTGGTACATACCCTGAAACCATAAAATTAACAATATCTGCATACCAGGGGTCAGACCTGTTAATCCCGTAGAGCATGTCGTCTCGGAGTGAATCGTTAATGGGGGTTTCCTGTGGATTCATAAAATGCATTCTCGACAAGTGATCAACAACAGAATTTTCTACTCCCTTTTTATCTTTTATTTCTAAGTCAAATTCTTGAAGTAATAAGATCCATCTAATCAGGCGAGGTTAAGCATCTTTTTTAGTGAGCAGATATTTTAGTGCAGCATGATCAGTGTAAACAATTATTTTAGCTCCAACTAAATAAAATCTAAATTTATCAATGGCAAAGACAACGGCCAGAAGCTCTTTTTGGTGGTTGCATAATTAAGTTGAGCTCCTGTCAAAGTTTTAGTGGCATAAGCAATTGCATGATGCTTCTTATTTTTAGTTTGTCCCAAAACTGCCCCCACAGCATAATCACTAGCATCACTCATAATTTCAAAAGGCAACGACCAATCAGGGGGTTGAATGATTGGTGCAGAGATGAGTGCATTATTTAATAAATTAAAAGATGTTAGGCATGCATCATCAAATTCGAAAGGAGCATCCTTGGCTAGCAAAAGAGTAAGTGGTCTAGCAATAAATGACAGTCATGCCTCCCTTTTTAGGCACAACTTGGACTGGGCTCACCCACTCACTGTGCAGCACAGGATATATAATCTCTACATGCAGCAACTTTATAACTTTAACCACCTCTCTCATTACGTTGTTAAGTCTACATTGGGGCTCTTGAGAAGGTGAAATAGAAGGATCTGTCGGTATACGATGGGTACTAATCATAGGACTGATTCTTGTAAGATATTGGAGTGAGTAGCCAAAAAACTAAGTGATGTTTCTTAAGAATGGTTATCGATCGCAAAGTTTGCTCCTGAGTGAGTTTATCACTAATGATCACAGGAAACTCTGGATTATTGTTTAGAAAAGCATAGGTAAGACCGGGTGGTAAAGTTTTATGCTCTATGGGTGATCTAGGTGTTTCTGCAAACTCTTCTAAGGGTTCAGGATCAGAAGGTTCAGTTTCTTCTTCTGTGAAGAAAGGAGCTTCTTCTTCCAAGTCAGGTTCATTTAAAAACTCTAGAGATGCAGCCTTTACCTCCTCCATAGGATCGGGCAAAAGATATGACTCGGTCTTGTTATTTAAGGAGTGAGAAATCGTTATTGAAAATTTAAAAGCTTTTCCAAAAGAAATGTGTAGCTTTCCAGTATGACCTTCATAAAGGAGTCTTCTAAAAGGTTGTCCTATCAACAGGTTGAAGTCCCATGTATCAAAGATATAAAAGTTCAAATGAACCATGGAGCCTTCTGTTGGGTATTCTTAACATCATTACCAAAAGTAGACTAAGTTCTCTAAATCTAGTAACGGTGCCAAAAATGCCAAACCTATCCCTCACACCACTTAAGCCAAGTTGTCATCCCCAGCATGATATAAGAGACGCGGTATTGAAATATGCAATTGCTCTTCTAAATAAATAATGAATGGGATCTGCAAGCGCACAGATTAATACCGATGTAGCATTTTAACCGGGAAGTATTCCAGGTATCGTTATTTATATTTTTACCACTAGGAAGGGATTAGCAATCATCACTATTGATTACAGAATAGAATATGAGATTGAGTATCTATCATTGCATATGTAATTGAGAACATTATATCTAACTCTTCATACATGGATAAGTGTCACATAAAAGATATATGAAATAATAATAGTGACAAAGATAATTAGTCTGATCTAGCCACATAATAAATATGATAAGCACCTCAATTATACACTCTAGAAAGTCATTAGAATGGTATTAGAACGAACTACAAGAATATTCCCTAAGTTATTCTCAACTATATAGTTTAGCATATCATAGTTAGTGCAAGCATACTTAGCAATCATTGCGAGACAAGACTACGCCCATGCATAGTGATATTAGCAAGGAATATGAGAAACATAGCAATCACTCCCCTGTAATAATGTTGCTCTGCCAGCCTAATACATGAGAGGGGGACTATATAAGAATCAATGAAGCTGTCACTATCACGAACTACCCCACGATCTGGCATATTGGGTACAATCGCAGATAAATACGGTATAAGCACCACGCCTACACAATATCTATCATTTACCCATGGATCTGATGGATAAACGCTATACGATCCAAAGCATGTATATAGATCCAATCTAACTAAGCCAAGTACATGACTATGATAAACTAAGAACAATATAATCTTAAATATAGGCAAGTAGAGCAAAGTCATAAGCAATATATTGAAGTAGAACAAAGTCATATTCATAATGTTGAAGAACAAAGATAATTAGAAAGCAATTAGAAGCACAATTAGAGAATTACCAAGAATCCTCCTGACAGATCCGGAAACCAATCGAAGATTGACACCTTCTAGTTCTAGTCCTATGTAGCTATGCTAATCTAGATATCTAATTGATGTGGTGGCTCTAATCTTGATCAGAGGCTTCTTCTCCCTTGAGGAAGAATGAGTTAGGGTTGAGAGGCTCTCTCCTCCAGGGGCCAGGGGGTCTGGTTTTATAGTCCCTTCAAGTGAATATGGGCCGTTGGATCAAACCGACTTAGATTGTATGGTTTAGATTCATCCATTAGGTCGGTGGAGATCTCCCGCGAAGCAGAGTCCTGATTGGACTCCTAGAGGGGGCGGGCGCCCAGGGCAGGAGGGCGGGCGCCCTGCCTCTGGCCCCGTTTCACCTCCGCTTCGGTCTCGTGCCTTCTGGAGTCTTCTAGATGTAAGATAATTGCGCGGCACGTTAATATCTCTATGTAATCCCGATGTGTGGGCCTTTCTTCCATATTTCCTGATAACCCCCTGCAGAAATAGACAAATACCAAAACTCGTGGAATTCTGTCAGATAAAACCCTAAGTCTAGATCTTGATTTCATTTGGATCCTTTTCTTTATTTATTTGACAATTAAATTTGATACTTAAGAACCGTCAACAAACTCCCCCAAGCTTACCTCTTGCTCGTCCGTGAGCAAGGATAGACTCAGCTATGGATCATAAGTTGTTGCAATATCTTTAAAAATTGACGGTACACATGCTTTTTAAATAAGATCTCATCTCTGAGTTAGAGTAAACTGTCAAGACTTAAAACTTACTTACTTTACCTTCACCATGGGACTTGTAACCGTCACTTCTGTCTTTAGTAGTTAAAAGATAGAACAGTCTAGTCAAGTGCCATGTCTCTTATTCTTGATCAACTATAACTCTGGGGTTTTGCAGATTTTCAAATAAAAATCAGAGATTCCTTGTATGACTCTCTCAGATCTCTCTTTTGTGGTATTTTTGGATCCTTACCAAGGCAGTGATGGTATATGCCTTCTCTCAAGATATGCAGTATTTGTGGTATAAAGCATAGTGACATTGTCTTCTCTCTCACCCTACTCTAATAAGGCTTTAATATATGGGGCTCATAGGTGGGAGATAAAGTATACATACTTACAAGACATGTATTGCATAGTCAAACCATGGATCCAAAGTAACAAATCAATAAGCCAAATCAAGATGTGCAAGTGTGGCGAATGAATGGTGTATGGTGATGATGGTGATAACAATTGTGAAAACAATGGTAGAAACAATGGTGGTGGAAGTCTAATTCTACTTTGCTCTTTTGAGAGGATACATACCTTCCTTGCTTTTTGAAACTTTATGAGGAGAATGAGATGCTTTTCTCTTTTTTTCTTTTCTCTCAGGTGGGTATCTTGTACCCCTAATTCTACTGTCGGACACTTGTCCATTTTTACCTCTCGTCTCACTTTTTTTCTTTTCTTTCGAGGTTCCGAGCACTTGCTCCTTTTTATTTCCTCGTATATATATATATATTTTTTTTTTCTCTTTTTTTTTCTTAGAGCACTCATCTCTTGAGATAATATAGCAAGTGGTAGTAACAAGATAACTTGAGCATTTATTTCACAAAGGAAAAACAGAAATATTTTTGGTCATTCTCTCCCGGATTAGGAGTAGAATATTTTTGGGTGGTTCTGGAGATGAAAATGGGTGGATATATGTGGATGGTACTTCCGGAGTAGAGGTAGCATATATGAGTGAACGTGCAAGTGAAATCTTGATTTAACCACATGACAAGCTCCTAAGGGTCTACACAGCTTGACCACACTCAATGCTCATAAGCAGTAAATAGTAAATGTGTGGCTCAAAGTCTAGCAAGCATGTATATATGGCTGTGGTAGGAATTTAAACTCTCATCATACAGGAACTCATCATGCAACATTTTAAAGATTTTTAAAGATAAAATTCTCCAGAATTCTAGCATCTCTAGGAACAGATAAATAGCAGCTCAACCTTCCCATATCGTATCCGTTAACAACTTAGACTTCAGATCAAGTTTTCATCCCACAAGTTTAGGTCTAGAGCAAGCCTTAAATTATAACAGTTATGTCTAAACTTGAGAGAGAACTTAAAATTTGCAAATTAGGCAGAGCAACTATTCATCATATCCATGCTTGATTTAGATACAGATTAGCATAGCTACTTTGTTTATTTATTAAACACACTAAGCAAAAGATATATATATAAGAACAAAATCTTTATTTGGTTTTCTATAGTTATATATATTTAAATTCTAAAATAATATAAATATAAAGATAGATAGATAGAAATACTTATCGAGATAAATGGGGGTGCTCTCCCCCAAGCTGAATTTTGACGTAATTTCTCTTGATGTAGCTAGCAGGTGGCAGAGGTGTATTTGAAAGTCAGCAGCATTCTGACAGCGATTAGAATGTCCTCCATCTGCTAGTCTTCTTGATTCTTAAATTCTGTGGAGCTCAAATAGACAACAAAGCTTGTGGAACTGGTTAAGTGTTAGCATAAATATCTAGCCTTTATCATGTTGAGACTCCTTGATAAATATTACTCCCTGTTTTTATATTTTCATTTTTATAAAGCAGAAAAGAAATTTTTATTTTATTTTTATGCCACCACAGTGAATGTACTTATGGGTTTAATGCCACTCGTATACTCACACGGGGCTTATGGTTTTTCATATTTTTATTTTCTTTTTAAGATAGTATGAATATGATTAACTAAGTAAACTATTTGAAATAATTGAAAGGGAAAGGATAACTACCAAGTTTACCTCTTGACAAGGCGTTCGGTGTTTTTAAGTCCTCCGAACGGGACTCTCCGTTTTCTTCAATTGTCTTAGGATTCGTTGGGTGGCGGAGTCGGTACTTCCGGCAGCGCCTCCTCTTCATGACTCGGTGCTAATGTCTCCTCTGGATAATTCTATTTAAACTCTACATCGTCTGACCTTACAAATTCTCCTTCGTAGTCTGCCCATCCGTCCTTGATGATCTGCCTCCTCTGGTTGTGGTTGCGTCGTTTTCTGACCTGCTTAAATTCTTCAACGATATAGTTAGGGTCAGAAAAATAACGGCGTACCTTCTCTGAGGAGAAGTGCATATGGACTTCTCCGGTTCCAATGTAGATGATTGCTTTAACGGTGCTGAGGAACGGTCTACCAAGGATGATGGGTGGATCATATTCATCTTCTCCCATGTCAATAACTTGAAAGTCTGTGTAGACAAAATGATCATCTATTTTGACAGGGACATCAGTTACTGTTCCTTTAACTTCTCGAAATGTCTGATCTGCCATCTGGAGCTGAATGTATGTTGGTCTTAGTGGCATGGTTCCGAACAAGAGCCGATAGGTGACTGCGGCCATTATGTTGACGCCCGATCCGGTGTGTTGACGGTCCTTAAGTACTAAAATTAATAATCAAATAAACATGAAAAAGGATCAATATGAAACAAACATCTAGAATTAGGGTTTTATTTGACAGAATTCCACGAGTTTTGGTGTTTATCTATTTCTGCAGGGGTTTATCAGAAAATAGGGAGAGAAGGCCCACATGTCATGTTTACAACGAGATAATTACGTGCCGCACAATTTTACTCCATCTAGAAGGATCCAGAAGCCACGGGAACGAACAGGACGCGATTCGGGCTCGGGGGCTGGGCGGCCGCCCACCCCCCTTGGGCGCCCGCCCAGGTGGAGAGTCCAATCAGGACTCTGCTTCGGGACAATCCTCCACCGACCTAAAGGATCAATCTAAACCATACAATCTATGTCGGTTTGATCCAATGGCTCACGTTCACTTGAGGGGACTATAAAACCAGACCCCCTGGCCCCTGGAGGAGAGGAGGAGAAATCATTATTCAGAGGTAGCCATCAAAGTTAGGGTTTAGAGCTTCTCTCCCACAGAGAATTAGAATTAGCTACTCCCTAGTCCTTCAAGTTTAGAGGTTTGATTAGATAGCAATTAGAGAAGTAGAGCACTACGCTCTGGATTCGGATCTTCGGTAATAAAGATTGGTATTATTCATATCTTTCTCTAATTCTATTGTTCTAATTGCATTATGTCTCTAATTATTATGTTCTTAGTTTGCTCTAGTTCTATATTTGATATAGTTCTAATTGATAATGAGTTTATGTATAAGTTTGCAAAGTGCTTAGCTCTTGTCGCGAGGGAGTTAGGTGATAGATCACATGTGAGTGTGGTGCTTAGATGTTATTTATCTGCAAATGTATCCTATTGGCCGAGTCATGTGGTAGTTCGCGATAGTGACAGCTTCGTTGATTCTTATATAGTCCA
The DNA here is from genome assembly GCF_000003195.3 of Sorghum bicolor. NCBI lineage: Eukaryota > Viridiplantae > Streptophyta > Magnoliopsida > Poales > Poaceae > Sorghum > Sorghum bicolor. The sequence goes on from NC_012871.2 coordinate 41,970,566, forward strand.
CCCTCCGTTGATAGGACAGGCAGAACCGGTATTGTGGAGTAAGTCATGCGATGTTCTAATTTACTTTATCAATGTTCCTTATACATGAATGAAGAGTCTTTTATGCTATATATGATCTTGTAGATAACTAGAGTAGATTATGACTTAGTAGTTAGTAGATGACTTAGAATCCATTCTCTAGCTAATCCGACATCACCTACATATATGAGGAGTAGTCTATTTTCTAATCGCTGTGCTCTTTACCCCATGAACTTGTACTTTATTATCATTATCTTTATGGTTTACCCCCTGCTTAAGTAAGTGACTGTGTGACGAGTTTCTCATTAGTAATCATGTTCTTGCAAGTTTATCTCTAGTCTATGCCTTGATAGATTTTGCCCCCTTTGATTTAATTCCATCTTCCTCAGATCCCTAAGCAAAATTATAAATAACGATACCTGGAATACTTATCCTGGTGAAATGCTACAATGAGGTGTTTTATCTGTGCGCTTGCGGATAGAATAGATTATTTTCTAGAGAGCCTTTACATTTATAAATACCTTTGTACACTCTGGCGCCATGCTAGGGATGACAACCTAGTATCTAAGTGGTGTTAGCTAGTGTCAACACGGTGTCACAAGTTGCCTTGTAGAAGTTGTATCCATTTATGGAGCAGTAGATGCTTGCCATTACTGGATCGTCCTTCTTGGTCAAAAACGGTGACTTGAGTTGATGTTCTTGGCCTCCATGAATTGCAGTGACCATCTTAGCTGACTCGGTCCACACTTGCTTGTTCCTGTTCCTCCTGTTGGTCCTCTTCCTTGATTCACGTCTGGATTGATCTGGAATTTGTGTAGTCTTGTTCTTAAAGAAAAATGTCTCCTTCCTCCCTTTGATGTAGAAACTGATCTTGGCAGCACTAGCGTAGATGATAGCTCCCGTGGTGTTCAAGAATGGCCTCCCTAGGATGATAGGAGCTCTCTCATCATTTTCGGTCTCTACCACCACGAAGTCTGCTAGGGCATATAAGGTACCAACTCGGACACAAAGGTTCTTCAATATTCCTTTTGGAAAAGTTATCGTCTGATCTGCAAACTGCAAACACATGGTTGTCTCTAATAAAGGATATGTAAAGAATTTTTCATAGAGTACCCTGGGTATAATGTTGACGCTGGAGCCAAAGTCGCAGAGTGCTTCTGGAACGTCCACCATGCCGATGGAGATCGGGATGACGGGGTGTAACACCCTAGGTGTCAAGCATGCACTTAGCCTCAACAAAGCCATGCATAAGCATTCCATCAAGCATAAGCATCATGAGCATGACACTCTTGAGCAAAGTATGATTTTATGTGCTTCATTTCATGTGTTTTAAATATGATAAAAATATGATACTTGCTTCTAAAATTGTGAAAAATTCAAATTAGGTTGCTTTATGTGTAAGAAGAATTTAGAATATTTTTGTGCAATTTTTGGAGCTATGGAATTTGAGAAATGGAATTTATACAAAAATCTCCAAAAGGTATTTATTTAAAACCTAGAACTGAGTTTTAACTTGTGATTCAAATTCTGTTTGGAATTTGGTCTTGCTTGTTAAAACAAAGTTGTAGAGTTTTTATTTTGGAGCAACTTTGCTTTTGGGTGAAAATGGTGAAAATGATTTGAAAATAGTCAAAATGCTGTTGGAAGAGGATTTGAGAAAAGAATTTTAAAAAAAAAAAAAAGGGGAAAAGGGGGCGCTAGCAGGCCGCGGCCTCGCTTCTGGCCCACTGGCCGAAGCCGGCTCGGCCCGCCCGCGCTCTCCCCTCCCCCTTCCCCGCGCCCGCGCTCGCGTCCGCGCGCGGACAGCGCTCGCCGCGGCGCCGTGGCACGCCGGCAGGGCTCGGCCGCCGCGTGGCGGGCATGCGGCAGCGAGGACGCGCCCCGGTCGGCCACCAGGTGCCCCGGTCGCGCTCGCCTCCGTCCCCTCTCCCATTTGCGCCCCTCAGCTCCCTCCCTCTCGCTCTCTCGCCCTCGCCCCGCACGCGCAGAGCGCCACCGTCGCCATTGGAGCCCGAGCTCCGCCTCGGCTGTTCCTCCCCCGTGCGTGCGCCATTCTTCGATTAGTTCTTCCCCGAGCTTCGCCCTCGCTCCGCCGTTGCAGAACGCGCATCTGAGCGCTCGGTAAGGCACGGTGAGCCCCGCTCGCCCTCGCTTTCTTCTCCGGCGAGAGCTCCGCCGCCGCACGCGTGGTCCGCGCGTTTCCATGCCTTCCGGTGCTGCGTAGTTGGCGCATCGTGTCCGCCTTGGCACCGCGATGCTCGCAAGCCCTTCCAGCCACGCTCTACCGAGCCGGCGTCCCGCACCGACGACGAGCAGCGCCGCCGCTCCGCCATGGCCGGTGGCGAGCCTGCTCCGGTCCGTTTTAGGCCGCGCAAATGGGTGCCCTAGGTCCGCCGTGAGCCGTAGAACGTGTAGAGCCGCTTGATTCGCCGAAAGGGGTCGCCGACGGTGAGCTCCGGCTCGCCGGAGCTCCTCCCCTCTGCGCTCTGACCAGCGGGCCCGGCTGGTAGGCGGGTCCGCTCGTCAGCGGCCGCGGGTGCACTGCACCGGGTGCACCTAGCAGGTCTCGGGATGGATTTTGTTTTGTTTTCAGAAAAATAATTTCCAGGAAATGATTTAAATGTTTAAAAATCCATATCTTGATGAATATAGCTCCAAAAATGGTGAAATAAATTTTGGTGTGTTCCTTATTTCCAGATCTACATCCTAGTATGATTGCATGTCATGTTTAAGTAACTTTTCTGTGTAAGTATAATTAATCCATGTTTTTGTTAAACTTGGAAAATGCATAATAAATAAAATATGGTTCAGAAAAATGTGAAACTTGATTTGTTGGCTTTGCATGTGTGTTTACTCACTGAGAAAATATTGTTACATATTATTTGGTGTATAAATGAATTTATGGCAATTTAAATGCTTGCATGGCAGTGCTTTATGATTTTTAATAATTAATGGAGTCATGCAATAAATCTGGAAAATTTTGTGGATGTTTCTTATGATATTAGGTAAATTGTAAAAATATGAAATCTGTTGTTTGACACTTATATCACAGTAGGGTGATTTTACTTGCCTTATCCATTAATCTTGTGATTTTTGTGACTCAAAATAAGTAACCAAAAATTATGAAAAATTTACAGTAGACTTTATGATTAGCTAGTAGTCTCCTGTAATTTTTCTGGAATTTATTGATGAACAGAGTTGCATGTGATTTTTAATGGGCTTAGGAATGAATAAAGAAAACTATAAATGGTTGTATATATAGGTGGAATGGAATGAGTTAGGTTTGGTGTATCTTTGAAGCACCATGTAGGTTGCTGATGTCATTTGAAAAATAATTATAGAAGAGAATATAATAGATGTTTGATTCAATTGTTTATTCTTGGATGATGTTGACTACCTTGTAATGAGCATGATCAAGTGCATTACCTATGCATCATAACATGACTCTTTTGGTACTCTCTCATATAAGCATCCACTCGGGCATCTCGCACTCCACTCATGAGCATATATGCATCATACAGGCTCGCAGGAGAACGAAGTGAGACCCGAGGAACCCGAGGAGCTTCAGGAGCAGGAACCTCCGGAAGTACAAGAGCCCGGAGAGGAACTGCAAGAGTGCCCGGATCACCGACCCAGCACGTTTGAGAAAGGCAAGCCCCGGAGCATTCTAAGTCTCCCTAGTCTCGCTAACCTACTAAGTATATTACACTTGTTCTACTATATTGCATATAAGTAATAGGAGTTGCTTGATACCGTTGTTGCATATGTATTCCTTGTTATCCCTACTCGTTTATCCACCTTGTCCTATGTAGATAGGCGCGGAGTCTATGCTTAGCCTGCTTAGTCCGGTAGAAGTCGGGTGATTCCCTGTCACCTGCGAGATATAGGTGGATACCCGTTTGTTTAAGCAATAGTTGCTTGGGGAAAGAAATAACCGAGTGTGGAATGTAATTGGAGACTGGGCAGGGTCTTATGGTGGGTTGCCCATAGTGCCCCTGCCTGTGTCGATTAAGGACCGATCGTTGACGGCCCTCTTGTCATGTTGAACGCATGCCCCACATTTAGCTGGAAGGATAAGTCGTTCCGACCGCGAAGCCTGAGCACTATCCGGGCCGGGAATCGGCCCGATGTACGCGCTGTATTGGTGATGGTTGAGGAGAACGACGAGGGCGCGGCGCGCAACCTTGGTATACCTTGGATACCTCGGTCGCCGGAACGGTCCTCGGGTACGGGCGGTGCCTGTCGAACCCGCGAATTGGTCCTGGATAGTGCAACACGGTGACCTGTAGCTCACTTGATCAGTGAGTGTGGTTTGTGTGGGGAATAAACTCGCCAGCTGGTCAGAAATCGATTCGAATCGCCATCGCTCCTGGATAGTGAGCACTTGACATGAGCCCTGTCCTCGTAGTAAGGACTATGGAACACTTGGGTTATAATGATGAATGGTTTAAGAAGTGCTATGATGAGGTTCTATCATAGTCTCACACTTGTTTGTAATAGCACAAGAGCAAACCTAGATAATAGGTAATCATACTGTCAACTTGAGCTAATTAAAAGAAGAAAGACTTAGGTAAGTTACGTTAGTGAAATACTGCGGTTTTGCAAAGATGTCGTCAGCTACCCCACTATATAGCCTTCATGATCCTTGATGAGTCTTTATTTTAAGTTATGACGGGTAAGTCTAGCTGAGTACCTTCTTGTACTCAGGGTTCTATTCCCATGTTGTTTTGCAGATGGTCAAATGTATTATGGTTATTGCATCCTCTGTCTGTACCCAGCTATGGGTGATGACTAGACCAAGGGCGATGGTCACTCCGTCTCTTCCTTTGCTTTTGTGGGAATGACCGAACTATGGCACTGTACCAGACTTATCGTGTGTGTTGTATTTTCGAATTATGAAGCTTCCGCTACTTGAAGAACTTGGTTTGTAATAACTTTAAGCACTCCGATGTATTTTATGAATGTTGTAATCTGGATGTACTTGTGGATGGCGACCGCTAAACTTATTACGATCTTGGCTGTTATGTGAAGTGTGGTTTGAAATCCTTCGAGATTTCACGGACTACCGGGATTATATGGGCTTAAGCGTGATAGTTCGACTACGCAAATGGTCACTATCAGGCTTAATCTCTTATAATTTGGTCGGTTCTGTTACACGGGGCGTCCTGGATCGCCTCTCTTGATCGGCAGAAGGTGAGTAGTGAATTCAGTGATGGGGTTACTCCAGTTATTACCTGCATCAAATATGTCTACAAGATTTGCAGATTCTAATCCTTCCGGTTGTGATGGTATACCGGGGTTAGTAGCAGGAACAGCAACAGCTATTTGATTTAACTGAGATTCAATCATTTTATTAAAGCTAATTTGATTCTTGATGGCAGTAGAGAAATTATCCATTCTATTATTTATATTTTCTAGCATTTTATCATTAGATGCCAATTTCTTAGATAGGTTATCCATTAGCCTTCCTTGATTAGACACTAACTCTCTCAGAGGTGGAAAATTATTATTATTGTTGTAAGAATTGTTACCTTGATAATTACCTGAGTAGTTAGGCCTCTGTTGATTCCAACCTTGATTTTGTTGAGGACGGTTGTAGTAGTAGTAGTAGTTGTTGTTGATGTAGTTCACATCCTCAAGCTTCTCAGGGCAGTGATTGGCTAAGTGTCCAGTGTCTCCACACTCCTCACAAGTCATGTGGGAGTCGTAGATGTGCATAACTTCTTTCTTATCTCCAGCTCTATCGCCGAGCTTCTTCATGAGCAGGTCTAGCTTTGCAGACAGCATGTCTACCTCCTTGAGCTGATGCATACCTCCATCTCTCTTACGTGTCTGGGTCCTCTCTTCATTCCAGCTTTGGTTGGACGCCATCTTCTCCACAAGAGCTGTCGCTTGTGATATAGTAAGTGATAAGAATGCTCCTCCAGCTGCAGCATCCATGGTCTCTCGGGCACTGTTGCCGAGCCCATGATAAAACGTCTGCATCAATAGCCAACTCTCCATTCCATGATGGGGACATTCTAGGATGTAGTCTTGAAAGCGCTCCCATGCTTCTGGAACAGATTCATCATTTTGTTACTGAAAACTTGTAATCTTCCCACGGAGAGCATTGGTCTTGCCCATGGGAAAGAACTTACCCAGGAAGTTTGTTGAGCAGAGTGCCCATGTAGTATTCTTCTCCTTTGTAGCGTAGAACCACTGCTTCGCTCTTCCTAACAGTGAGAATGGGAAGAGGCGAAGTAGTATAGCATCTTTGGAAACTCCTAATATGGTGAATGTGTTGCAAATCTCCAGGAAGTGTTGTAGATGAGCACTAGCATCTTCGTGTGCCTTCCCACATAACTGATTGGATTGCACCATGTTGATAAGTCCAGGCTTGAGCTCAAAGTTGTCGTCGATCTCTGCAGCAGGTCCAGTGTGGATGTTGTCCGTAGTGGGAGCTGAGAACTCGCAGATTGATTTGTTCGCCATGGCCTCGAACTCTGAAGACAAGTTCGGGTGATCTTCTTGATTGGAGGAAGCTTCTTGCTGAAGTGTTGATGATCTCTTCTTGAGCTTGGCTCTCGTCTTCTTGAATAATGCTTCGGGATTGTCAACAAAATTTCCTGGAAGATGTCTTCTATTGATACATTCCCCTGCACAAGATAAAATAGAAACATATCGGGGTAAAACTGTATGAGAGAATAGATAAGCTCAATCAAATTAGTGATGCGAATGATAACTCAAAATCTTTTATTCCATTCTTGATTAGTAATCAACCTTCCCCGGCAACGGCGCCAAAAATGCTTGTTGGATATTCTTAACATCATTACCAAAAGTAGACTAAGTTCTCTAAATCTAGTAACGGTGCCAAAAATGCCAAACCTATCCCTCACACCACTTAAGCCAAGTTGTCATCCCCAGCATGATATAAGAGACACGGTATTGAAATATGCAATTGCTCTTCTAAATAAATAATGAATAGGATCTGCAAGCGCACAGATTAATACTGATGTAGCATTTTAACCGGGAAGTATTCCAGGTATAATTATTTATATTTTTACCACTAGGAAGGGATTAGCAATCATCACTATTGATTACAGAATAGAATATGAGATTGAGTATCTATCATTGCATATGTAATTGAGAACATTATATCTAACTCTTCATACAGGGATAAGTGTCACATAAAAGATATATGAAATAATAATAGTGACAAAGATAATTAGTCTGATCTAGCCACATAATAAATATGATAGGCACCTCAATTAGATACTCTAGAAAGTCATTAGCATGGTATTAGAACGAACTACAAGAATATTCCCTAAGTTATTCTCAACTATATAGTTTAGCATTATCATAGTTAGTGCAAGCATACTTAGCAATCATTGCGAGACAAGACTACGCCCATGCATAGTGATATTAGCAAGGTAAATGAGAAACATAGCAATCACTCCCGTGTAATAATGTTGCTCTGCCAGCCCAATACACGAGAGGGGGACTATATAAGAATCAATGAAGCTGTCACTATCACGAACTACCCCACGATCTGGCATATTGGGTACAATCGCAGATAAATACGGTATAAGCACCACGCCTACACAATATCTATCATTTACCCATGGATCTGATGGATAAACGCTATATGATCCTAAGCATGTATATAGATCCAATCTAACTAAGCCAAGTACATAACTATGATAAACTAAGAACAATATAATCTTGAATATAAGCAAGTAGAGCAAAGTCATAAGCAATATATTGAAGTAGAACAAAGTCATATTCATAATATTGAAGAACAAAGATAATTATGTGGGGGTAGAAACCCCTATACCCTTACGGCTAGACTTGGGCCAGGAGGCTTGGCCCATTACGAGACAAGCTCAAGGTTTGATCCGACAGCTCGGAGTTTCGCGCAAGGAAACAAGACGTGGAGATCAAACAGGATTCTAGTCGGTTAGAATAGGAATCGATATCTAACTATCTATGGCAATTGTAACCGACTAGGATTAGTTTCCAGATCTGTAACCCTGCCCTTCGGACTATATAAGGAGAGGCAAGGGACCCCCCTAGGACATCATATTCTCTCAACACAAATCAATACAATCAGACGCAGGACGTAGGTATTACGCCAACTCGGCGGCCGAACCTGGATAAAAAGCTTGTCCGTGTCTTGCGTCACCATCGAGTTCGTAGTTTGCGCACCGTCTACCGATAAACTACTACCGTGGGTATACCCCAAGGTAGACTGCCGACCAGCTTTCGTCGACAGTGGCGCGCCAGGTAGGGGGTGTGCGTGCAACTTCTTCGGCGAACAAGATGGTTACGATCCAAGCTTCCGCAACCGTGCCTGAAGGCCTAACGTTCACCGTCGGCCAGATCACGTGGACGACGTGCAGCGACTGCCTCACGACCACGGTTTCGAAAGAAACTCAGATCCGATCTGAGATCACGCCGTCTCCGACCACTTGCGTGGCGGCACCGAGCGCCCGACCACCGTTCCCGCTCTACAAGGGAAAGAAGATTGACTGCTCGGACCTTCTCCAAGCGCTTGATCGCGCTGACTCCAAGCTACTTGAAGCCTCCCAACTAGTAGACGGAGTCCTACGTCAGCCTGATCAAGCTGCTCCAACGGATTTTTTCAAATCCCGCCGGCCAACTCGTGTCGTTACACACGAACGGTTGGGAACGTCTCTAACGATAACCTCAACCCCGTCAGGACGATCCGTCAAGCTTGAGAAGGGAGATCATCCTTGCGGCCTGAACAACTCGGCCTCTCTGTACTCATGGCACATCCAATCTGTTTTCAGCAAGGCGGGTTGGCCGCCGAAAAGGAACGGTCGTCACTACGTCAACATGGTGGCAATCCGAGAACTACGGGACGGCCGGGCTTCCAGCACCAACTCGAGCACCGGTTCCGTCCCCACCGAAGTTATAAACACTAAAGACGAGGACTATGACCTGGATTTGCCTTCACACCCTCCGGGTTTCCCTCATTTCCCGGTATTCCCCCCTCGGCGTGGAGATATTGTCTTCAACGTCAGCGCCGACGAACCGGTCGTCGATGGAGAAACGGATGAGCAGAGGCAACTCCGCGAGCAGCGCAACGCCGATCGCGCCCGACGACGTGCGGACGAGCAACAACAAATTCCACCGCACAATCTCAACGACGCTTTTGACACGGTCGGGGACCAGCCAGTCTACAAGACGCCAAGCGCCAACGTGGCTGTCGCTATGGCTAATCTAGATCGGCTCCCTGATACCCCTGAGTGCCAAGGAGTCCGGACCAGCATCCGAGCACACTTGATCGCCGCAATGGGACAGACATCCACTCTGCTCAAGAGAGTCCAGGACGTCTCTTACACAGAAGCCACCTCCAACCAGACCAATCGAAGCCGGACCTCACCACCCCCCAGCAGGCGTCGCCGTAGCCGCTCTCCCGACAACCATCGAAAAGATTCACGGCGCGATGATGGTGGTCGGGACACTGACGGTCACCGTGAGCAGAACCGCAGACGCGGTCAGGAAGTAAACCAACACAGGGATCTCCGGCACAACATCCCTCCCAAAGATGCCCGGGACCGCATCAACAGGCGTGCCACAGAGAGAGCAGTCCACGAAAACCTGCGCCGTATTGAGTATGATGCAACACACGGCCCCCCGGGCCTAAGACAATTCTCCTCACACCTCCGCCAGGTCGTGTGGCCCCGCAATTTCAAGCTCGAAAAATTTAAAAATACGATGGCAAGGAAAATCCAGAGAACTGGATCACTCTCTATGAAATCGCCGTCTGATCAGCAGCGGGAGATGAGCACGTCATGGCCAACTACTTCCCCGTAGTCCTCGACCAGGCTGGTCATCAGTGGCTCCTTGGCTTGCCCGAGGACTCCTTCGACTCTTGGGAAGAGCTACGCCAGGCTTTCATTGACAACTTCATCGCCACATGCGAGCAGCCTGGAAACAAGTATGACCTCGAAAGGATAAGGGAAATGAAGAACGAACCTCTGCGCGACTACATCCGACGTTTCTCGGATATGCGCCTTAAAATCCCAAAGATTTCCCACGACGAGGCCATCTCTGCCTTCATCAAGGGCCTGCGTTAATATGAAGCGCTGAGGAACAAGCTGTTGCGTAAACGGCCAACAACGGTGGCGGAGCTCCTCGCCACGGCCAAAAAATACGCCGATGCTGACGACGCAGAAAAACTAATCCGAGACGATGCGAGAGGTCCCGTCCAGCCTCCACGGCAAGACGACGGTCGCGGTCGCTATGACAACAGGAACCACCACCGCCCCGACAACCGCGATCACAGAGAAGGTTGGGATCGGCGGCGCGACAACCGCGACGATTTCAGAGGAAAGCGCCCCCGCGACTACGACCACGAAGTAAATACGGTCAAGCGCCCCAACAGGCGGCGGGACTACCAAGAAGACTACAACAAAACGTTGAAGGGACCGTGCCAACTACATCCAAAGTCTAATCATACCATGGAGGAATGCCGCGTCCTCAAAAGCATCTATACACGGCGGGCCGCCTAAGACGACTCCGCCAAGAAAAACGGCAAGCGAGACGGGCACGACCACGAAGACGAGGATGAGGACCAAGATAGGGACCCCCGACACCAATACGTCAATCCCACTGACGTGGTCCACTCCATCTTCGGGGGCAAGGTCTCCATCGAATCCAAGCGGGAAAGAAAGCTATTAAAGAGAGCCTGCCTCAACATAGACAGCACGGACGGGCTGATCGCAGACCCGAAATTTCCCCCGTGGTCGCACAGAGAGATCTCATTCAGCAGGAAGGACCAGTGGGCCGCCATCCCAGAGCCAGGTCGTTTCCCTCTGATCCTGGACCCTTGCATCAACAGCATTAGATTAGAGCGCGTGCTCGTGGACGGAGGAAGCTCCATCGACATCCTCTTCCGCAACAGCCTGCCCGCTCTCAAGATATCTCCGGCACAACTAAAACCTTACGATGCCCAATTCTGGGGGGTTTTGCCAGGTCAGAGTTCAGTGCCCCTCGGACAGATAACATTGCCTGTCCAATTCGGCACACCCGACCACTTTCGGACGGAGTTCATCAACTTCGTGGTCGCGGACTTCGACGGGACCTACCACGCTATACTGGGCCGACCATCGCTGACAAAGTTCATGGCAGTCCCGCACTACTCATACCTGGTCCTTAAGATGCCTACGGAGAAGGGAGTCCTAACCGTCAGAGGCAATGTCTACACCGCGTATACCTGCGAAGAAGAGAGTTTCAAGATCACCGAAGCAATAGACCTCTCAATCCGCATGGCAGAAACAGCAACCCAAGCCGCGCAGCTACCTCCCGACCAACTCCGATTGCCCGAACAAGAGACAGCCAGGAAGAATTCAAAATCCAAGGAGTACAAAGAAGTGCAGCTGGTCGACGGCAGCTCCGAGAAGACGGCCCTCATCGGGGCCAATATGGATCCAAAATAGGAAGACGCGCTCGTCAGGTTTCTAAGGGACAACGTGAGCGTTTTCGCATGGAAACCCGCAGACATGCCCGGCGTCCCACGAAACCTGATCGAGCACTCCTTAAACGTCTCGAAGACCGCAAGACCAATCAAGCAAAAGCTGCGACGGTTCGCTCGTGACAAAAAGGAGGCTATTAGGACAGAAATAACACGGCTTCTAGCAGCCGGATTCATAAAAGAAGTGTATCACCCAGATTGGCTCGCCAATCCGGTTCTTGTACGCAAAAAGAATAATGAATGGAGAATGTGCGTTGATTACACTGATCTCAATAAACAATGTCCTAAAGATCCTTTTGGTCTCCCTCGCATCGACGAGGTGGTCGACTCAACGGCCGGATGCGAACTCCTGTCTTTTCTAGACTGCTACTCTGGTTACCACCAGATTTCGCTAAAGGAAGGCGATCAGATCAAAACATCTTTCATTACTCCTTTCGGCGCATACTGCTACGCGACCATGTCATTCGGACTCAAAAATGCCGGAGCTACTTATCAACGGGCCATCCAGCAGTGCCTCCACGACGAGATTCGTGACGACCTCGTCGAGGCCTATGTAGACGACGTGGTCGTAAAAACAAGGGACGCGAGCACCCTAATCGATAACTTAGACCGAACTTTCAAGGCGCTTAATAGGTACAAGTGGAAGCTCAACCCCAAAAAGTGCATCTTCGGCGTTCCTTCCGGTCTACTGCTCGGCAACGTTGTCAGTCGCGACGGCATATGACCAAACCCTTCAAAAGTAAAAGCAGTACTCGACATGCGACCACCCAAGAACGTCAAGGATATTCAGAAGCTTACAGGATGTATGGCCACCCTCAGTCGCTTCATCTCAAGGCTAGGAGAAAAAGGCCTCCCTTTCTTCAAACTTTTGAAAGCGTCAGAAAATTTCTCTTGGACAGAAGAAGCCGACGCCGCGTTCACTCAGCTTAAGGCTTTCCTCACTTCACCACCTGTCCTTACAGCGCCTCAGCCCGATGAAGACCTACTCCTTTACATTGCTGCAACCGACAGAGTTGTTTCCACAGCAATAGTGGTCGAGCGAGATGAACCAGGTCATGCCTATAAAGTCCAGAGACCCGTTTACTTCATAAGTGAAGTCTTAAACGAGTCCAAGGCCAGGTACCCACAAATACAGAAGCTCATATACGCCATTCTAATAACATCAAGAAAGCTGAAGCACTACTTCGACGGCCATCGAGTCTTGGTAACCACCAGTTTCCCTCTCGGGGACATTCTGCGCAATAAAGACGCCAACGGCAGAATCGTGAAATGGGCAATGGAATTATGCCCATTTTCCCTAGAGTTCCAGAGCCGCACCACAGTCAAGTCTCAGGCCCTGGTCGATTTCATTGCTGAATGGACGGATCTCAACGAGCCTCCCGTCCCCGATGTCTCCAACCACTGGTCAATGTTCTTCGACGGATCCTTGAACATCAACGGTGCCGGCGCTGGGATACTGTTCGTGTCACCTAACAAGGACAAACTACGTTACGTCCTTAGGATCCTTTTTCCAGCATCAAACAATGTCGCCGAATACGAAGCATGCCTGCACGGCATAAGGCTCGCCGTCGAGCTGGGAGTCAAACGCCTTTATGTCTATGGCGACTCCGCTTTGGTTATCAACCAGCTCAACAAGGAGTGGGACGCAACCCACGAGAAGATGGATCTCTACTGCAAAGAAATTCGCAAATGGGAAACCAACTTTTACGGCATAGAGTACATCCACGTGGTCCGGGATAAGAACCAGGCAGCAGATGCGTTGTCGAAGTTAGGGTCATCTCGGGCCCAGATCCCACGGGGTATTTTCGTCCAGGACATCCACGAGCCAAGCATAGGCTCCACCCTGGTCGAAAAGCAACCCACCGAGGCAATGCTCATAGACGATGCCCCCCTGACAACCGGTGGTCGTGATTGGCGTACACCGTTCATCAAGTATATATCGAACGGGACAGGCTTTCAGGACAAAACAGAGAACGAGCGCCTTATTCGACGGTCAAAGAACTACATCCTGGTCGACGGTAAACTCATGCGAAAAAATGCAAGCTCTGAAGTGTTGCTCAAGTGCATATCCCAGGATGATGGTATCAAGCTCCTAGAAGACATACATGCTGGATCCTGCGGCAATCACGCTGCATCGAGAACGTTGGTCGGAAAAGCCTTCCGAGCAGGTTTTTATTGGCCAACCGCGGTCAACGACGCAGAAAAACTAGTTCGACACTGCGAGGGATGTCAGTTTTTCGCTAAGAGGACCCACGTACCCGCTCACGAAATTCAAACCATCCCGTCGTCCTGGCCCTTCGCTTGCTGGGGGCTTGACATGATCGGGCCATTTAAACCAGCTCCCGGAAACTTCAAGTTTGTTTTCGTGTTAATCGACAAGTTCTCCAAGTGGATTGAATACATGCCTCTGGTCAAAGCAACCTCCAAGAAGGCTGTAGAGTTCCTCAATCAAATCATACACAGATTTGGCATCTCGAATAGCATAATCACCGACCTGGGTACTCAGTTCACTGGCACCACATTTTGGGACTTCTGCCATGACAGGGGCATAGTCATAAAATATGTGTCAGTGGCTCATCCACGGGCCAATGGTCAAGTTGAACGCGCAAATGGAATGATCATTGACGCCCTAAAGAAAAGGTTGTACACCGAGAACGACAGAGCACCCGGTCGATGGATGAAAGAGTTACCTGCCGTGGTCTGGGGCCTCCGAACTCAGACCAGTCGAAACACAGGAGTATCTCCCTACTTCATGGTCTACGGCTCCGAGGCAGTCCTGCCGTCTGACATAACCTTCGGATCTCCTAGGATTGAACACTTCGACCAGGCGACAGCCGACAACGCCAGAGAACTCGAAATTAACTGCATGGAGGAAAAGCGTTTGAATTCTTGTCTCCGAACAGCAAAGTATCTCGCGTCAGTCAGGCGATACCACAACAGGAACGTCAAGGACCGTTCCTTCGTGGTCGGTGACCTGGTACTTAGGTGGAGAACAAGCCAAGAGGGAATGCACAAGCTCTCCACTCCCTGGGAAGGACCCTTCGTGGTCGCCGAAGTCACACGACCCACGTCCTACAGATTGGCATACCCAGACGGGACACGCGTGCCTAACTCTTGGCACATAGACAAACTTCGACGATTTTACCCATAAGTTCTAATAACTTTCGCTTGTAAATATCTTATAATTGTCAATAATAAAGTTTTCCATTTTTTGCCTATACTTTGTTGCACGCAGAACTCTTGGCAAACCTTCTGCAACGGAAGCTCTTACCGACTACAAAGTCGAATACGGTGACACGTCACTCAGAAAATTATACAGCGCTCAAAATAACAGTCATGACAAAAGCAAACTTTATTACAAACTTTACATACAAAGTTTACAATAAATACCCTGACGGGCAGACGCTAGTCTACTCCTACAGACTACCCTATCGGCCTAACTGCTCGGGCTGATCACCCGTTTGGCCCTGCTGCCCGGACGAAGGGGTCGGGGCCACCGGCGCCTGGCTGGTCGAGACCGCAGGCGTCGACCGCCCATCTCCTGCAACAGACGCGCCCGACAGCTCCCTGGCCGACCTGTCTAAGCCTGGCTGGTCGGGGGGAGTGGCCGTTCCGCACAGATTGATGTCGCCGATCACCATCGACGACAAGTCCAGCAGACCACCCCGAAGCTCGTCCGCCTCCTGCGGGCCGACCTCCTTGGGGTACCCCTTCTCCAGCCTGGATAAGTCGACTAGGGGGTAGTGGGCGCGCACCATGCTAAGGACATGCGCGCCAGCGAACTCCCCAGCGTCCTTTACAAATTGCTGGAGCCAGTCCCACGCCCGTTGCGCCTTCTCCACCGGAGTCAACTTCGGCACGCGGGGCTGGCTCTTCGGGAGCTCGGGACTGATCAGATCCAGTACCGGGGATACTCCCTTCCACATCTTACAACAGTTGACCTTCCAGGAGTCCCGGTCCTTGACCAGCTCATCCAGGTGCTTCTTGGCGTTCACCTTGAGCACTGCAAGTCAAGCAGGACGCTATCTTCGACATATCAAAAAAAACAAAGGGGGCGACAAGCGGCAGATAACGAGGCGGTGCATATTACCAGATAACTCCCGGTCCTTACGACCCAACTCCTCTCTTGTTCGGCGCCCGGACTCCAGCGCACCAGCGAGCTCTTGGCTGAGCTGCTCCTTCTCCTGTCGGAGGCGCGTCACCTCCTCCTCCAGGCCTAAGTGAATCATAACCTGGTCAGCAAAGCAAACTACACAGCTACACGAAGGTGCTCGGAGCGCGTGACTAACCTTCTCGCTGACGGTACTGGTCCGCTAAGCGACGGGTAAGCTCGAGACGATGCTCCTCTTGGGCATTCATCTCGGCCACTTTCTCCCCAACCTCCAATCGCAGCCGGTCCACCTCCGCGGCTAGGGCCTTGTTCTCGGCCACAACGCCTTCTATCTAGTCGAAGCACCGTTTCCGGTACTTCGCCGTTTTCATCGCGCCCTACAAAACGAACATATGACAACCAAGCAAGACAACGCACAGAATGTACAACAGTGCAAAGAACCGCTTACCTTCACTTCGTCGACAAGGCGTTTGGCCGCGCGCTCGACCTTGGCGGCCTCCTCGGTCTCGGCAAGCTCCTCATGCCCGATGAAGTGATCCCCGCGTTGGCGCCACACATACACGTGTTGGCGGTCATCGCGGGGACGACCTTCAATCTCCTCCACCTCGTCGTCGGAGGCCGCCTGGGTTTCCTCCTCACCCGTCGTATTGCCCCCGGTAGCAGTCGAAGGCATTACTGGCCCCCGGGCAAGACCCGGGGAGCCTGCAGTCGAAGCGGCCCTTGCTCGGGGTGCGTGGGGACTTCGCTCTCCTCGGCGGGAGGAGGGGTCGGGGCTCTCCCCTCCCCTTCTCTGGCGTTCGCTGGGGGAGGTGCCCCTGTAGCTTCCTCAGCCCTGGCCGGGCTGCTCGACGTGGTCGGTGCCGCAGCTGGGGGCTCCTCGGTGCTCACAGGCACAGCTGCAGCCGCAGGCTGCTCCGTGGTCTGCGGCGCCGCGTCTTCAGCAGCGCTGGCAGGCTCACCCGTCCCCTGGCCGGCGGCATGGCCGGGGTTGACATCCGACGCCGCGCTAAAAGAACAAAAGTACAATAAAAAAATGCCAAAATACGTAAGTCGAACACTTACAGGTCCGATCGACGGTGGTTCGCGGTGAACCTCCTCCTCGTCCAGCCAGTCGGCACCTGCGCCCCCATCTCGACAACGTGCGGTGCTGGAAGGTCGCTGGGCACCCGATCAGTAGTGGCCGGCGCACTATCTGGGCGGCTCCGAGATCGTCGAACTAGCGACGGTGTGGCCTCCTCGTCGTTGTCGTCGTCGTCGTCAATGATCCGCACGAGCCGACGGCGCTTCGGCGCTTGGCTGCTCTCCGCCGGCAACGTCGGTATCGGCAAAGGATCTGCTGCCAGTGGCCTTTTCCCCGCCACCCTCTCCTCGGTGGTCGGGCCGGGGCGGGCCTGGTCCTCCTCACTGCTGGTGTACCGATCACACCGTTGTTGATATTTGGTAACGCAATAATGAAATGATCCGCAAGCGCACGGATATCGGTGAGCATTTCACCCGGGAGGTTTTCCAGAGTATCGTATTTATATTTTTACCACTGGGAGAAAGGGTGCATCTGACTAACCAAATCTATTGCTATTATCCCTTTAGGCACAAAGAATGTCTCTCGATGTGAGTGATAAATAGAGAAGACTGCAACCGTAGTCTCCTTCTAACCTTGGTAAGGGTGATCTATTGTTCTAATGGGGAGGCTAACGGAATCTAGACAACACAAAGGATGTTCGACCCGCACCTATAAACCCTATCCTTCCTGCTAACGGGATGTGATCTACAAAGGTAACTCGGAATTGTCACGTTCCTCACTACTACCACGGTCCAGCTAGTCAGGGAATATCTATGAGTACCCCAGCCTAAACACCACGTTTACGCCAGCAATGATTACACTAAACTCTACGCGAAGGGATTAAAGTAAACTCATAAACCATAAGAACAATAAAACAAGAACTTACTAGAATTTAGAAGTCGAATTACTGAAGAATCCTAGGAGCAAGCTTCGGGTTAGGAGAACTTGATCCCGCAGGTACAAGCTTGGAGTAGACACCGACAGGCCGAGCTTCCTCCACTCTACACCTCCACTCTATCTCTCTCAATCTAGTAGAAACTAGAAGATCTATTTCTACCTTACATTGATTGCTAAGCCTAAAAAGAAATATTAATTAGAGAAGAGGTTTTCCTTCGAGGGCAACCCTCAGTCTCTATGATAATTTCTTCATGTCTTCCAGGGGCCAGGGGAGCCTCGCTTATATAGTCCTCCCCTTCTATGCATTTTTGGGTCGATAGCCGAGGTGGTACTATGTTTTTCTTGATCCAATAGGTCGGTGGAATATCCCAAGCGAAGGAGTCCTGAATTGACTCCAGTAGGGGGGCGGGCGCCCAGGCTACCAGGGCGGGCGCCCTGGGCCTGGCCCAGCTTCGCCTCCGCTTCGGTCTCGTGGCTTCTGGAGTCTTCTAGATGATGTAAAATTACGCGGTGCGTTGATATCTCTATGTAATCCCGACATGTGGGCCTTTCTTCCCTGTTTCCTGATAACCCCCTGCAGAAATAGATAAACAACAAAACTCGTGGAATTCTGTCAGATCAAACCCTAATTCTAGGTGATGGTTGCATATTGGTCCTTTCTCATGTTTATTTGATAATTAAAATTGATACTTAAGAACCGTCAACAACCGTGCAGCGTCTTCTAAAGGCGGATCTTCCCTTGTGGGATCCTCCATCCTAGGCGCCAGTGACACATACACTGTGCACCTATCTACATCTCCGATCTACAAAGAGAAATACAGACAAGTCAGCAGCCGACGATATAACGAATGCTAAAGAGTCAGTCAGTAAAGGAGATTACCTTAGGGGCTGGTCGCCCCAGCTTGAAAGCTTGCACCCGATCACTACCACGGATGAAGCCCCCGTCAGTAAAGTTGAACAATTCGTTCAACAACTGCTGCACCTCTTCCTTCTCCAGAACCTCAGGCCTCATCCTGGTCGGGTCCTGGCTTCCGGCGTACTCATACGCCGAGTGCACCCTCTACTGGCAGGGCATCACTCGGCGGCAAACAAAGTTCCCGACCACCCCTAGCCCGTCCAAGCGCGACCAGTCGATCAGCTTCATCAGGTCCGCTACTTGTCCGTCGAATTCTGGGCGGTCGGTCCAACTGACCCTCTTCTCGGGGATGTACCCCACGTCACAGAACGTGGAACTGCTCGGCTCCTCCCTGACGTAGAACCATTTCTTATACCACTCGGTAAGAGAGGTATTCCAAGGGCAGTTCAGGTACCGGTTCTTCATCCCGTCCCGGAGATTGAGGTATACTCCACCTGCAATCTTGGAGCCTCCAACTGCTCCCTTCTTCCTTAAGCAGAAAAGATAACGAAAGAGATCGAAGTGCGGCTCTATGCCAACATAGGCCTCGCACAAATGGATAAAAGTGGAAATGAGGAGAATTGAGTTCGGGTGCAGATTGCAAATCCCGATCTCATAGTACAAAAGAAGACCTTGAAGAAAAGGATGAACAGGAACCCCAAATCCCCTCTTAATGAAATCTTCAAACACGACGATCTCACCGGCGCGGGGGTCGGGGTAGCTCTCCCCCTCCGGTGCCCTCCAGCCGCCGAGCTCCGGGCTGTGCAGAAGCCCCATATCGACGAGGTCACCAAGAGATTTGGTGGTGCTGCGGGATTTCTTCCACTCCTTGGCCATCAGTTCGGCCCTCTTCTTGGAGTGGCTCTTCGCCATTGGAGGTGAGGAAGTGGACTTGAGTTAGGAAGATGCCGGTGATTGAAAGAGGCAAGAGCGGAAGGCTTGAAGGCAATGGCAGGGTAAGCAGTATAGGCGGAACTGTCGAGCTCTTATAACTCGCAAATCCACCTCTCCCACTTCCTGTATTCTCGGGAAGTGGGCGGGCCGTGCGGCGGATGCGGTGTTTCGGTTTTCAATGATTATAGACGATTAATGCGGCGGGGTTTTCGTACCAATTGATGGTTTCCTTTTCTCAAACCATGCGAAGGGTGGTTGCACAGTTGCCAGGCGCAACTTTTCATGCATCCATCTGACGCCCCGTCAGGAGGCCTCGTCACGTCAACTTTAACTGGAAAGATCTTTTCAAAAACAAGAAGACAAATATGGCAGAGAGTCAACAATCCGGGGACTGTGCCGACCACCGAGCACTTGATGCTCGGGGACTGGTCGCCCAGTCTATCGACTCGGAACTTCAAAGACTGTACCGACCACCGAGCACTTGATGCTCGGGGACTGGTCGTCTAGTCTATCAACTCGGAACTTCAAAGACTGTACCGACCACCGAGCACTTGATGCTCGGGGAATGGTCGTCTAGTCTATCAGCTCGGAACTTCAAAATATCGCACCGACCACTGAGCGCTTGATGCTGGGGAACTGGTCGTCCAGCATAGCAACGCAGGATTCTAAGGAGCGCACTTGGTACTTGGGTCCTAATGGTCATACTATTGTACACCAGGGGACTGGTCGATCAGTCTGTTCATTTGCAGACGGACTAGTAAAATTTATTTTTTTGGACCTTGCAAGCTCGGGGACTACATCGATACGATGCATCTAGCGATGCATCCCACATACAAAGCAGCTTTGGAGATTCTTCTTTGGACCCTGGCACCACGTGACTATGTCACCTGCTACCAGGCTCGAGGACTAAGTGGGCACACTTCACCTTGCGGTGAATTTGCTTGTCTTGTTGATAGACTGTACTTTTGGAAAAAAATAAAGTGGGCACACTTCACCAAAAAGGGAATATTTTTTCTCAAGAGCACCATGCATTCTTCGAACAGTTGGCTTCTTTGATGATGAAGTTAATCGGACGCCTTTAGATTTGTTCAAACAGTTGTCGCAACTATTTGGGCATCTTTCATAATGATTGAAGATATTAAGTTTCATTGGTCAAAGAAGCTCAAGACGGCGTGTTACTTCACAATACATGGTGCTCGGGGACTAGCTGTGGGGGTATAAACCCCTATACCCTTACGGCTAGACTTGGGCCAGGAGGCTTGGCCCATTACGAGACAAGCTCAAGGTTTGATCCGACAGCTCGGAGTTTCGCGCAAGGAAACAAGACGTGGAGATCAAACAGGATTCTAGTCGGTTAGAATAGGAATCGATATCGAACTATCTATGGCAATTGTAACCGACTAGGATTAGTTTCCAGATCTGTAACCCTGCCCTTCGGACTATATAAGGAGAGGCAAGGGACCCCCCTAGGACATCATATTCTCTCAACACAAATCAATACAATCAGACGCAGGACGTAGGTATTACGCCAACTCGGTGGCCGAACCTAGACAAAAAGCTTGTCCGTGTCTTGCGTCACCATCGAGTTCGTAGTTTGCGCACCGTCTACCGATAAACTACTACCGTGGGTATACCCCAAGGTAGACTGCCGACCAGCTTTCGTCGACAAATTAGAAGAACAATTAGAAGCACAATTAGAGAATTACCAAGAATCCTCTTGACAGATCCGGAAACCAATCGAAGATTGACTCCTTCTAGTTCTAATCCTATGTAGCTATGCTAATCTAGATGTCTAATTGATGTGGTGGCTCTAATCTTGATCGGAGGCTTCTTCTCCTTTGAGGAATAATGAATTAGCGTTGAGAGGCTCTCTCCTCCAGGGGCCAGGGGGTCTTGTTTTATAGTCCCTTCAAGTGAATATGGGCCGTTGGATCAAACCGACATTGATTGAACGGTTATCCTTGATCCTTTAGGTCGGTGGAGATCTTTCCCAAGAGAGAGTCCTGATTGGACTCCCAGAGGGGGCGGGCGCCAAGGGCAGGAGGGCGGGCGCCCTGCCTCTGGCCCTGTTTCGCCTCCGCTTCGGTCTCGTGGCTTCTGGAGTCTTCTAGATGTAAGCCCGACGTGTGGGCCTTTCTTCCATATTTCCTGATAACCCCCTGCAGAAATAGACAAACACCAAAACTCGTGGAATTCTGTTAGATAAAACCCTAAGTCTAGATCTTGATTTTATTTGGATCCTTTTCTTTATTTATTTGACAATTAAATTTGATACTTAAGAACCGTCAACACCTTCTACCAATAAGGGTAGGACATTAATAATTCCAAGACTGGGGACTAATCGTCCCGAAGATTCCTTTATGACCTTTGTTGTAGGGGTTAAGACCAAATTTTTAAATAATTTAAGTGCAAAAGATTCAGACATGACGTTGATCCCCACAACAGGATTATAGAGAGCATCAAATTGATCAGAATCATAAGCACAGCATATAGTTATAGGAGGTGTGTCCAAACGGATCACATCAGAGGAAAGCTCTGACTCCTCCAAGCATTCACTACTCATGATTGAGATAAGCTCTCTCAATTGATGTTCACTTGGCAAACAAATGCTAAAATGGCTGTTTTGGGGTCTGTCTATAAAATGGTAGTTTGAAATGTTTCCAAAATTAGCAAAAAGATCAGATTCTATATCCATCATGAAATCAGGTGGTGGAATGTCTTCCTTTTGTGGCTCAAAACATGGGATAGCTAAAGTAGATGGAGAATTTGGCAGAGTGTCTACTTTGGCTTCGTGGGTTTCATCATGAAGGGTATTATCCATCTCAGCTTCTAGGATTCTATCCAGGATTGCTCTAGCGTTATCAGTAGGGATGCGAAAGAAAGAAGCTCTAGACATTGTATGTAGCATTTGTTTATGATCTTTCTGAAGACCTCAAAAAAGTGAAATAAAAGAACAGGATCTTCAAGATTAAGGTTTGGACCAGATTCTAAAAGATCAGAAAAACATTTCTAGGATTTTCCCAAAGTTTCATTATCTTTTTGTTTAAAAGATAGGACTTCGAGAGTAAGGTCGCCGATACGGTCGAGGGAATAGAAATCTAGACAAAAGTTGGCTCATAAGACTCCCCATTCACCTCGTTGCTGACTTACCTTCTGACTATACCATCGTCTAGCTTCTCCCCTTAAAGAAAAAGGAAAAAGCTTCCAACGTAAAGTCTTATCAGAAATGCCTTCAATGCGAAGACAATCACATGTTTGCTCAAAATATCTAATATGAAGGTAAGGGTTTTTGTCTTCCTTTCCTGAAAAGGATAGGTTTTGAATCATGGCAATCAACCTGGAACTTAACCTACAATGGGATGTTTGGATAGGCTGTGATAACTCCCATGGTAAAAGGTCAGTCTCCAAAGGTGTTGCAAATTGATAGATCGATTTAGAATCTTGGTTTTCCATAAGGTAAGAGTAAGAAAAATAAAGAATACAAAAAATATTAGATAAAGGATAAAAGTATAGATACAAGCTAGTAGTAAGACTCAATGTTATCTCAGCAAACTGTCTTTTTCCGCGACAACGGCGCCAGAAATGCTTGTTGATATTTGGTAACGCAATCAGAATTAATCCGCAAGCGCACGGATATCGGTGAGCACTTCACCTGAGATGTTATCCAGAGTATCGTATTTATAATTTTACCACTAGGAGAAAGAGTGCATCTGACTAACACGGTCTATTACTACTAACCTTTAGGCTACAATCACTATGACTCGATGTGAGTGATGTATAGAGAAGACTACAACCGCACTCTCGTTCTAACCTTGGTAACGATGATCTACTGTTCTGTTGGAGAGGCTCATGGAATCTACACACCACACAGGATGTTCGACCCGCACCTATAAACCCTATCGATCCTGCTAACGGGATATGATCTACAAAGGTAACTCAGAAATGTCATGTTCCTCGCTACTACCACGGTCCGGCTAGACAGAGGATATCTATGACTATCCTAGCCCAAACACCACGTTTACGCTAGAGATGATTACTCTAAACTCTACGCGAAGAGGTCAAAGTAAACTCATAAACCAAAGAACAATAAAACAAAGAACTTACTAGAATTTAGAAGTCGAAATACTGAAGAATCCTAGGGGCAAGCCTCGGGTTAGGAGACTTGATCCCGCAGGTACAACCTCGGAGTAGACACCGATAGGCCGGGATTCCTCCGATCTACACCACCACTCTATCTCTCTCAATCTAGTAGAACTAATTCTACTCTCACATTGGATGCTAAGCCCTATGAGGTGGGAACCCTAAGGAACCTCTCTCTCTTAATCCTCTCTGGAAAATATGCTAATGAATAATGGGATTCTCCTCCTCTCCATAGCTAGGGGCCTTGCTTATATAGTCCTTTCAAATGAATCTGGGCCGTCGGATCAAACCGACCTTTATTGAACGGTTCTCCTTGATCCTCAAAGGTTGTGGAGCATAATCCGCGTGATTCACCCTGATTGGCCACCAGAGGCGGGCGGGCGCCCAAGGGGGGAGGGCGGGCGCCCTGCCCCCGGGCCCGATCGGCCTCCCGTTCGTTCCCGTGGCTTCTGGACTCTTCTAGATGTTGAATAATTGCGGTGCACAATAATATCTCTATGTAAACCCGACGCTGGACCTTTCTTCCATATTTCTTGATAACCCCCTGCAGAAATAGATAAACAGCAAAACTCGTGGAATTCTGTCAGATCAAACCCAAATTCTAGGTGTTGTTTGTATATTGGTCCTTTTCTTTATTTTATTTCATGTTTAAAATTGATACTTAAGAACAGTCAACACGCGTGCGGAGCGAGTGCAAGAGAGTGAGAGAGGAGGAGCAGGCGGGCGCAAATGGCAGCGGGGATGGAGACGGACGCGGCCGGGCGCTCCTGGTAGCCGACCAGGGCGTGTCCAAGCCGCCGCAAGCGCGCCACACGGCGGCCGAGCTCTGCCGGCTCGCCACGGCGGCACGGCACGGCCGTCCGCGCGCCTGGACACGGCGCTGGCGCGGGCGCAGGGAGGGGGTGAGTGTGGGCGGGCTGGGCCGGCTTCGGCCAACGGGCCAGAAGCGAGGCCGCGGCCTGCTAGCGCCCCCTTTCCCTTTTCCATTTTTTAAATTTCTTTTTCTTAATTCTTTTTCCAAATTCATTTTGACTATTTTAAAACCTTTTTCAGCTTTAGTCCCCAAAACAAAAGTTGTCACAAATAAAACGTTCTACAACTTTGATTTAAGTTGAAATCCCAAATTCCAAATAGAATTTGAAATACAACTCAAAACTAGTTATAGGTTTTAAAATAGATTCCTTTTGGGGATTTTTGTATAAAATCCATTTCTCAAATTCTATAGCTCCAAAAATTTCACAAAATTATTCTTAATTCTTCTAAAACATATTTCAACCTATTTTGGGCATCACAAGGATTTTGGAACAAGCATACTATATTTATCATATTTAAATCATGTAATTTAAGCACATAAAATCACACTTGAATTAATGCCATGCCCAGGTGATGCTATGCTTAATGAGAATGCTTATGAAAGGATTTATGAGACTAAGTGCATGCTTAACACCTAGAGTGTTACAGGTGACCAATCGTCCTCCATCGGCATCGACGATCACTCGGCAACAATCAGTAGTCGTCATCTTCAACCCTAGGCCAGCAGAATCCACCCACCAACCATCCTTCTATCATCGGCATCATCCAAATCGGCCATTAGCACTCTTCTGTCGATCTGACACAACACCTTCCCCATTACCGATCAGTTCTCCTTAACCATCTTGACTCATGCCTAAAAACGGTGTCAACACATGCCCCCCAATTTCGGAGTATGAAATCATCAATGCTCCGAAATTAACTCCAGATAATGATGACCTTTTCATAATTACATTCCTTCTGGTAAAAATATATTACCAAATCCAAACAAACTCTGCCTTGATCCTCATATCTCAGTAAACATTACAGATCTTCCATCCACCCGTACCGATTAACACCAAATCATAGGGTCAACCGCCCATCGACAAGATTTTAATGTCAAGATGCACTACCGATGACTTACTAAAATATTGCGCACAGTGAAATATCTTCAAGATCATGATAACCTGCCATCAAATCACCTGCACAATCCGTTAATTATCGTGCGAACAGTTATCATATCCATCTGAACAACCTGGAATTTCACAGATGCGGTAAAGAGAAAAGTCAAAAATACCCCCACTCATCTTAACCTATAAATACTTCCTTCCCTAGTACTCGTCTTCTACCTTGCCATTCTCCATTTCCAATCTTATCTCCCTTGGCGGCGACCTCGACGAGAAGCCTCAGAACATCAGCAACAAGAAGTCCCCCGGAACCCGCAAGCCAAGATCTTTGAGCCCCTGGTGTCCCCTGCATCTTGGAAGAAATGGCCATCAACTTCAACGTACCTGAGGTTAATCCCGTTTCCATCCTCCTTTTCCTTACCGCAGCTCCTCATGCTTTTTCAAGTTCATATACTTAGTATTTTATTTTCATTTTCCTCTATCTTTTTGATCCCCAAACTTAAGAATTGAGTGACAAAATAGTTATCTCTACTGAACAACCTCACATCTAGTATTTGGGTCCGATGGGCAATCCAGATCCTACTGACATAATAGACACAGAAACCAAGAAAATTCCTTTCGGAGCTGAAAACTTCTCCTTAGATCTGTGGAAAGACACCTTCCGATCTTGGCCCAAAACCACTAAGGGATGGAAGGACTGGTTCCTGAGAGTCAGTGGGGCTAACAAAGTGTACTGGGGAGAACATAAACTAGACCAATGCATCAGACTCTCCATTGCCGATATGGAGAAAAATGAGTCAATGATGATAGCAACCGCATATTTTTGGTCAGATACCTTCAACACCTTCATGTTTGGTCATGGCCCGACTTCCCCCACACTTGTCGATGTTCTTATTCTTACAGGTCTACATATCTCAACTATCGATGATGGTAGTCTTTTCAATCGGAAACCTGAGCATTGAGTAGACACCCGTAACATTGGCGGTTGGTCAGGATACATCCAGAAGTATCAGCAAACTGGATCGGTCAGCCAGAGAGAGCATGCCATTTTCCTCAACATGTGGCTAGACAAGTTTATCTTCTGCAGCCGATCAGTAGGGATGACTTGTGTTTACTTAGCAGCTGTCAAGCGACTAGCCAATGGTCACCGATTCCCCCTTGGCCGATACCTTCTGAGTTCTGCCTATCAAGTGACCGAGAAGATTTTGGTGAGTGAACCCATCGGTAATTTGGGAGGTCCTTGGTGGTTTATCAACATGTGGCTCAATGCCCATATGTATAAGCGTCTGCAATGTGATTTCTTCGCATAGCAATTTCCACGGGACATTGCTGAGGATTATGAGTTGGTAGAAGATGAATCGGCAACTTGTTCGCCCCTCAACTTTTGTGAAGCCATCATAGTCCTTCCTAGGACTGATGCGAATGAGAATCAAATCGGCAGATTCTTTCAAACTTTCTACAATGGCCTTTCCCGGGATCATCGGGCTTGGATGCCTTATGTAGATGAGGAGTCTAGGTTCCCCCTCCTCTGTCGCCTTGCCGATGAAGCACTCAATAAGGACAATGACCTGATGATGGCTATTATCACCCCAAGGGCTATACCAGTGAACACCTTTGGCAGTGGAAAGAATACCAATACAACTTATGAATTCTACAGTCCATCGGCATTATCTGGCAAGTTGGCTTTCGGTCTGTTGCCAATCAAACTCTACTATGCTGATGTAGTCAAGCCAAGGGAAATAATCACTAGTGGCCTTGAGTGGTCAAGGTAGCTCAACTTCCACCATATGCTGATATAGGGGATGTTGATCTATCGGCTTGGGTTCCAGCTTCCTTCATTACCGAATCTTACAAGCTATGGTGGGAAGAATGGAAGGAACAATTGTTCACGGCATCGGCTCACATATATCGGTACATGATCGACCCCGAGCACAAACTTCCCGATGATGTTGTAAGTTTCCTTTCGATTTTCAATTCCTTCTCTACCTCTAACTTTATCGGCAACTCACTTCTTTATTTTGACACATCGATGATCCAGCAACATCGGTGAGCACAAGTGGGTGAACGTTCGATCTCCAGCCAATATCCCCAGTCTCTTTGACCGGCCACAATGCTCCCAGCCTAGCAGCTCTGATGCACCAAGGAGTTCGCTTTAAGAAGATGACTACCAAGCGATCAAAGGCCACTCCATTAGTTGCTGCCGCTACCCTGGCACAAGCTTTCAAGGTAAATCCTCAGTTTATTCATGTTATACTGATTTCAACCTATACTTATACTATCCGTTCAAGGTGCATCGACCACAACTCGAATGTTATCGGTAACTTTGCTCTGCACCAGACACTTTTATTCTTAATGAATTTCAGAAACATCCATCTGCTTTTATACTTAACTCACAAAACCTTACGTCTTGTAGCAGCAAACCAACGCATCGACAAGGGTCCAAGGTGTTCAATCATCGGGTGCCGATGCCCCCCAATCAACAACCAGCCAAGCTCAACCCAAGAGAAAAGCCCCTACAAGCAACAAGACTTAGCCGAAACGACAAAAAGCAGGACCATCCTCTCCACCTCATCCAGCGCCCCAAATTCAAGTAGACCCAGCCGATGCACCTGAACAGACCATCGATCCATCTGATCAAGGTACGTCATCGGCCGTTGTTCCTGAGCAAACAACCATCGCTTCCCCTCAAGTTTGGTCTCCTGTTTGGTCTAGAGCCTCCTCGAGTCTTCTAGATTATTCCAGAGTTGTAGTTCGTAGTATTCTCTCTATGTAAATCTAACATGTGGACCATCTATGGTTGTTCTCAGCTGACACCCTACAAAAACAAACATTCACCAAAACTCATGGAATTCTTTTAGTGATAATTTTATATCTACTAGGTGTTTGCATATAGGTCCACTTTCATATTTAGTTGATGGATAAAATTAGGAGTTATATACCATCAACAGCTCACAGGAGAATAAAGTGGTGACTGAAGTCGACAAGTTGGAAGTACCCAAAGTGCAGGAAGTTCCTAAGGTGTAGAATAGAAAGAAGAGCTGCAGGAGTGCCCAGACCATTGTCCTAGCTCGTTCGAGAAAGGAATGTCCCGAAGTTTTCTATGTCTCCCCTTAATTTCTACTGAACTTATTATAATCTTGGTTGTGAATGTGGGAAATTTGAGATTCTTCGAAATTTCATGACTGTTGGGATTATATGGGCTCAAGTCCGTTAATTTAACTATGAAAACAATCACTATTAGACTTAATCTCTTAATTTGTGTTGACAGTAGATAAGTATCAATTTTATATCAACAAGAGAATGGAATAAGGGCATGAAATAATCACCAACAATAGAATAGCGTTTTATCTGATAGAATTCCACAGGTTTTGGTGAATGTCTGTTTCTGTAGGGGGTTATCACGAATTGACCCATGGAGGCCCACATGTCATGATTACATAGAGAGAAATGAGATATCTACGCCACATATACAAAAAGAATGATCTAGAAGAGTCGATAATACACCAGAACAAAGCATAACACGAGCAGAGTCCGAGGGAGGCCGCCTAGAGGGGGTGGCCACCCTGCCCTCCTGATAGGCTACCGATATGAAATCGATACTAGGGTGGCCCGATCTTCACGACAGTAGATCAAAAGAACAAGGATAACTTTCTGCGAACAGCGGGTAACTAGCTTTATACCTGACAAAGGTTGGATGCGACCAAGCGACAGGGAGAGAGGCACCGAAACCACAAAGACTTCGACTCGATCTCCGAACGACCGCAGAACCACAATCCGGAACTAATCCACACAATATGGCGCAACTGAACGCAAGCCGTAGAGCACGAAGTAGGGGAACCCAGAGGATTCACTTCACAAGTCCAAGAAGAACAAGGAAGAACAAAGGTTGAGTAAGGCACTCAGCAGCACGGCTGCAATATCATGTAGTTTATCAAATGATCAAAGGTTGCTAATAGCTTAGAGATTGGGGACATTTATAATAGGAACAACCCTCCTAGATAGGTATGAAACCAAAAAAGAGTTTATGAGGGAAGGCAATGTGAAAGGTCCCCTCGGAATGGATTCCCAAACTGGCTTCGCATGACTGTTGGCCTCCAGAGTAGTTTCCAATAAACTGACCATAACTTCTTATTGGTAATTCCAAATGATGAACCGTTTCTTGGGTGTGAAACTAGACTCCGAGAGCTTTCTGGCAACGTATGCCATGCACCATGAAACATTGTAGATTGGTACAGTTTTGCATGGCAATTTGTACCAACATGCTGTCACGATAGGCTATTGACCTTCTGAGCAGTCTTGACTAATCCAAACATAACTCTTGATTGCGATGTCCAAATGAGATGAGACTTGAGGCATTGGAAAGCAGACTTGATGAGAATTCCAAAATGTCCTAATAGGCCTTCATAGCTTTTGTGAGTAAAACGTTATGAATATTTCTTTGCACTGGTCCGTTCTTGGCTTCCACTGGTCCATTTTTGACTCTCTGGTCCATTTTGTAGTGTCTTTTGGGACTTGCACTGGTCCGTTCTTCCACCTGAGTACAATCAAGGTAGAACACTTAGGTAGTATATAATTATCATTAATGTTAAAATGAATCTCACAAAGTAGCGCATGGACCTCTTGTTGTAGCTTCTTTGCATGACTACGTGTAACCGGTCCATCGATGACTTGGGCTGGTGTTGGTGTAGGTAAAACTTGAGTGGTTGTAACTTGACTTGGAGCTTGTGACATCTTGCTTGCTGGCATGGTCATATCATCCTCCCCCTCTTGAAAAGGAGTCGTCCTCGAATCTAACTCTTCTAATCCAAAGAGTTGTGCTAGGCCATCGGTTTGTAATGTTGTGATAACATCATAATCTTCTTGTTCCATTATAGCAAGGTGTTTGAATCTATAATCATATAAACCAAGTAGTAGCCTTGTATGTGGAAACCTAAATGGTTTGGAATTATGTTTAGCTTTCACCTTGAGTGGATGCTTGAATGTTGATTGCCTTGGTATGGTCTCATCATCCTCCCTCCCTTCAAGAAAAGTCGTCCACGACTTTTGTTTACCTGAAAACAGCTTAGACAAAATAGATGGTGGATGTACTTGATAATTCCATTAATCAATCCTTTTGTTCTGTTCATTTGTTCCATTATGAATTATTTTTGCATTATTTCCTTTTTCATGTAAGAAATATTCTCTCAACTTTCGTGAACCTGCAAACAGTTTAGATGATGGAAACACAAAAATTTCTTCCAATCCAATCATTTGATTCACGTTTTCATGTTTTATCTTTAGAAGATCAAACTTTTCATCAAATAGATGTTGAGAACTAATGTTATTCCAAAAAATATTGTGGCAGCAAAATTTATTCAAGGGTTTAGAAGTATAATTTTTAAACTTAATGCTCCAAGGTGTGGATGAACAACTTTTCGGTGTATAGGCTTTGCTTTGCACAAGATTTCTAACTTTAAGTGGATGGTACGAACATGCTAACAACATGAATTGATCGAAACCATAAGCACCAAGCATTTGTTGCAACTTAAAAGATTTCTCACTTTGTTTATCTCTCAACATTTTTGAGTCTAAATCAGCAAGCTTGTTATATGTTACACAAATGGCATGAACCTGGAAGGTATCTATAACATGTTCTCCAATCAAGACAAATGTAAACATGAAGCTATGAGTAGTATTCAATGAACTCAAAGATGTTATGTTAGAAATTTTTTAAGCATTTGTTCAATATTGATAGGCATGTTAAGCATAGTATAACACAAACATTCAAGAGGAGATATCCTTGTAAACAAATTAGCACAAGTAACCGACTGGATGAGTTGTTGTTTATATGAAGTGTTGCAAGGATCATTCAAAGCACAAAGACTCTCATCAAAAAGAAATTCAGCACTTGTATCAACATGAGTTCCAGTGAAATCAGCACAAATGTTTTGGTTATGTTTTATTGCTGAGACAGTGATATCACAAGTACTCAGTATGTGTTGAACAATCAGATTTGATTTATTTGTCATGTATTTTAAATCCAATGATTCTACAGGTACCAAGGTTCGAATCTCTGAATCTTTACCTTCATTGTTGATCTTAGATGGTTTTGATGAATTAACTAAAGGGTTGAGAAATGTACAACCATCTCTAAGAGGTATGAGCATTGAAACATGATGCATCGTATCACACATATGAATGCAAATCATCATGCATATGAACCATATCAAACTATAGAAAAGATCATGTATGATTGAACTTTGGTTATCAACTTGCAAAATTTCAGCACACGGGTGAACATGTGAAATAATCAAATCAGTGCAAATATTTCGTGTATGGTTAATCCCAATTGAACCATATGTACTATCATAATTACTTGCCATTTTATTTTGCAAACACAAATTTGATTTATTTTCAATAACTTTTAGACTTTTTGGTGGTGCAAGTACCGAGGATTGCACCTCTGAAATCTTACCGTTATCCATGTCATGGTTTAAGTTTTGGGCAGCACATAATGGGTTTAGTTGAATGGCTACCTTCTCATTTCTCTGAACAAGTATGGTGTTGTCTTGAGCATCCATCTCTTCCCTATTCTCATCACCAACCTGCACATTTGGAAAGACAAAACTAGAGGTAGAAATGAGAGTGTTAGTTTCAAAGATATTCTCACTTGGCCTGCATTCTAAATATCTATTTTTCTGTGGTGTATCCCTCACACTATCATTGTTGACACTCAACCTTACAGTGGGTGGAATCACTCAACTCTCTTTTGTTTTCACTCTCTCTCATTTTGCAATGTGGCTCTCATTCTCACATAGATTTTGATGCACAATTACTTCAACGTCTTGTGAAGCCACATATGCATGTGTATTGTCGTCATTGACAATCACTTGTTCTTCCTCATCAAAGATTGGGGGCTGATCATAATTCACAACATCATTTTCTTCATGAACCTGCATCGCAAAAGGAAAAATAATAGAAGGTATTATGATGTTAGAAGTAAATAATTCCTCACATGATTCATCTCTTTTTTCTCTCAATTTTTGTGGATCACTCTCACATAGAATTTTGTGGCACTCCTTAAATATTGTGGAATCTCTCATCTTCATATTTTGAACTCTCTCACTGAATTTTGGTTGGTGCCACTCTTTCTCACGTATGGTGGAATGTCTCATCTTTTCCTTTTGATTTCTCTCACTGAATTTTGGTTGGTGCCACTCTTTCTCCCGTATGGTGGAATGTCTCATCTTTTCCTTTTTGATTTCTCTCACTGAATTTTGGTTGGTGGCACTCTTGCTGAATTTTTCTTTTGGAGGACATACAGTAATCTTCATCGTCAATGAGCACACGGGGGCGAATGCTATGCCCATGAGCACCTCTTCCATGTTGTCCACTGTGGCCAAAGAGACCACGGCGAGAGTTGGCTGAGCTATGTTGTTTAGCCCGACCGTCCACTACAGGAAGACGTTCATAAAACATCTTCTCCATGGCCTCCACTAGTGAGTTTTGTAGTTGGCGTAACTCAGCCCACGAAACTGATGTTTCTTTTTCTCCATATCGACCACCACGAACGCTCGAATTGGATCCTGGCATGTTAGCACTTATGCAAGATATAGTGAAATGGGTAAATTTGTGGAATCACACAACCTCACCTCTTACTTACCAATGCTCTTTCCTGTTCTTAAGGACAGTGAATTTGCTAGTGTAGCAGCTCAACAAAAGTGATTCCGAGGTCGCAAGGATTGCGAGTCGAATGTCCTGGTTTCAGTTTTTTTGGTGGAGCTATAGGTGGCTAAACAAGGGAGGCTATGGTACTGAAAATCAAGTCATTTGATGTGCTCAAAAGATATAATATTGCTGGTATATAAATCACCAAGAATCTGAATATGTGAACTGAATTTTCAGCATTACAACCTCTTTCCTCTTCTTCTACTTTTTCTGTTCTTTCTCCTTTCTTTTCTCTGAATTTTTTTTCACTGACTTTTTTTAACTTTTTTTTATACTAATAGGGGTGCGGATAACAAATGAAACACAACACAATATATGTAAAGAGGGTGACTAGCAACTTGATGAACACAAAACACAAGATAACAGTACCGTCAAAGGGCTCTAGGATTTTTTGTGGCTTTTTCAGTGGACTATAGGTGATGAACAAAATAGTAACAAATATGTGGATGATTGTGAGACCTACCGTGGCAACGAAAGCTTTGATACCAGCTGATAGGCTACCGATATGAAATCGATACTAGGGTGGCCCGATCTTCACGATAGTAGACCAAAAGAACAAGGATAACTTACTGCAGTCAGCGGGTAACTAGCTTTATACCAAACAAAGGTTGGATGCGACCAAGCGATGAGGAGAGAGGCACCGAAACCACAAAGACTTCGACTCGATCTCCGAACGACAGTAGAACCACAATCCGGAACTAATCCACACAATACGGCGCAGCCGAACGGAAGACGTAGAGCACGAAGTAGGGGAACCTAAAGGATTCACTTCACAAGTCCAAGAAGAACAAGGAAGAACAAAGGTTGAGTAAGGCACTCAGCAGCGCGGCTGCAATATCATGTAGTTTATCAAATGATTAAAGGTTGCTAATAGCTTACAGGTAGGGAACATTTATACTAGGAACAACCCTCCTAGCTAGGTATGAAAACGAAATAGAGTTTCTGAGGGAAGGCAATATGAAAGGTCCCCTCGGAATGGATTCCCGAACTGGCTTCGCGTGACTATTGGCCTCCAGAGCAGTTTCCTATAAACTGACCATAACTTCTTATTGGTAAATCCAAATGTTGAACCATTTCTTGTGTGTGAAACTAGACTCCAAGTGCTTTCCAGCAATGTATGCCGCGCACTATGAAACATTGTAGATTGGTACGGTCTTGCACGGCAAGTTGTACCAACATTCTGTAACGATAGGTTGTTGACCTTCTGAGCAGTCTTGACTAATCCAAACATAACTCTTGATTGCGACGTCCAAATGAGATGAGACTTGAGGCATTGGAAAGCATACTTGATAGGCATTCCAAATGTCCTCATAGGCCTTCATAGCTTTTGTGAGTAAAACGTTATGAATATTTCTTTGCACTGGTCCGTTCATGGCTTCCACTAGTCCATTTTTGACTCTCTGGTCCATTTTGAAGTGTCTTCTGGGACTTGCACTGGTCCGTTCTTCAGGGTCCGATTCATCCTTCTCTTCTTCTATATACCTGAGTACAATCAAGGTAGAACACTTAGGTAGTATATAATTCTCATTAATGTTAAAATGAATCTCACAAAGTAGCGCGTGGACCTCTTGTTGTAGCTTCTTTGCATGACTACGTGTAACCGGTCCATCGATGACTTGGTTTGGTGTCGGTGTAGGTAAAACTTGAGTGGTTGTAACTTGACTTGGAGCTTGTGACATCTTGCTTGCTGGCATGGTCATATCACCTCCTAACCAACCAGGAGCAGTCTCGTGGGTCGAGCTATAACTACCTTTGAGGAGCAAGGATCTTTGTCCACTAAGTCAGTTTGATCCATGGGTCACGGTTCATCCCACTGACCTATATAAGGAGGGGTAGTGTGGGGGTATAAATCCCTATACCCTTACGGCTAGACTTGGTCCAGGTGACTTGGCCCATCCCGAGATGGTTCGAGGCTTGATCTAACTGATCAGAGTTTTCACGCAAGGAAACAAGACGTGGAGATCAAGCAGGATTCTAGTTTGTTAGAATAGGAATTGATATCGCATTATCTATGGAAATTGTAACCAACTAGGATTAGTTTCCAGATCTCTGGACTATATAAAGAGAGGCATGGGACCCCCCCTAGGTCATTCTCAACTCAACTCAATTCAATCCAACACGCAGCAATACAATCAGACACAGGACGTAGGTATTACGCCCACACAGCGGCCGAACCTGGATAAAACCCTTGTATGTGTCTTGCATCACCATCAAGTTTGTAGCTTGCACACCTGTCTGCCGATAAACTACTACCGTGGGTATATCCCAAGGTAGACTGCCGACTAGCTTTCGTCAACAGTGGCGCGCCAGGTAGGGGGTGTGCGTACAAATTCCCAGACGAACAAGATGGTCATCATCCCAGCCTCCGCTGCCGTGGCCAAAGGTCTCATGTTCACCATTGGCCAGATCACTTGGACGACTCACGTTGGTGGCCTTACGACCATGACTCTAGAAGAAACTCAGACCCAATCTGGAATAGCAGAGGTGATGGTCCCGATCACACCAACCACGACCACTACGACTCCGAGGGCTCGACATCTGTTTCCTCGCTACAAGGGGAAACGAGTTGACAATTTGGATCTTCTTGAAGCCATCGATCGAACCGACCACAAGCTTCTTGAAGCCTCCAACATGGTGGATTCGATTTCATGCCAGCCTGATCAAGCACCGATATCAAATTTTTTTGACTCCCAATGATCAACTCATGCCACCACGCATGAACGATTGGGGATGTCCTTGACGGTAATATTGACCC
This sequence comes from Sorghum bicolor, assembly GCF_000003195.3. Classification (NCBI taxonomy): domain Eukaryota; kingdom Viridiplantae; phylum Streptophyta; class Magnoliopsida; order Poales; family Poaceae; genus Sorghum; species Sorghum bicolor. Next base: position 42,006,438 of record NC_012871.2, read on the forward strand.
CAAAGGGACAAACTATCAAGCTCAAGACAGCCTCGCCACATGAGAATTTTCCTCATGGTCTGAGTAACGCGGCTGATCAGGTTTCACGACATACTGGATCCCTATTCAGCAAGATGGGCTTGTCGCTGCGGCAAATCAGGCAAACATCCCGTCACTTCGTCAATATGGTCTCCATCCACACTCTACCAGAAGACGAGACAAACATTACAAATTCTATCACAGGCTCCGTCTCTACCGAGGTTTTACACCATGCGGACAAAGACTACGACTTGGATTTCCCGCCTTACCCCCCGGGTTTTTCCCGCTTTCCGGTCTTTCCACCTCGACGAGGAGATCTGGTTTTCAACGTCAGCAATGACGAACCAGTCATTGACGGTGAAACCGACGAACAAAGATAGCAGCGCCAATAGCGTAATGCTGATCGTGCTCAGCGACGCGCAGATGAGGAGCGGCAACTAATCCCAAACAACCTTGATGATGCTTTCAACATGGTCAGAAACCAACAAGTGTTCAAGACACCAAGCGCCAATGTAGCCATCGCCATGGCAAACCTTGATCGACTCCCAAATACTCCAGAATATCAGGGCATTCGGTCCAACATACGGGCACATCTGATCGCCGTGATGGGACAAACCGCTACTCTGCTCCAAAGGGCCCAAGCCATCTCCTATACGGAGTCCACCTCCGACCAGACTCCATACCAAGCGCCAGCGACACATATACTGTCGCCCGATCAACGTCTCCGATCTACAACAAAAGCACGACAAGCTATTGACAAAAGAATATGATACTTTAGGACATTGCAGAAAAGCTTCAATTACGTTGGGGGCTAGTCGACCAAGCTTGTAGGTGTGCATCCGGTTGTCGCTCCGAACGAAGCTATTGTCGGCTGTTGATATTTGGTAACGCAATCAGGAATTAATCCGCAAGCGCATGGATATCGGTGAGCACTTCACCCGGGATGTTATCCAAAGTATCGTATTTATATTTTTACCACTAGGAGAAAGCGTGCATCTGACTAACCAGGTCTATTACTACTAACCTTTAGGCTACAACCACTATGATTCGATGTGAGTGATGCAGCAGAACTCGTGGAATTCTGTCAGATCAAACCCTAATTCTAGGTGTTGTTTGTATATTGGTCCTTTTCTTTATTTATTTCATGATTAAAATTGATACTTAAGAATCGTCAACAAATACCCCCATACTTAGGCTTTTACTCATCCTCGAGAAAAGGATGGATTAGAAAAATATCCAGGGATTAAAACAATGTAAAGCATTTTTTATACCTGCAGGGTGTTATAAAGATCCACTGTGTACCGTAGTCAGGGAAATATATGGTCAAAAGTAGAGATCCTTTCTTCTTTCTAATCCTCTTAGATCGCTCATTTATCTTTTATATATCTCACTGAGGCTGTTTTAATTTGCAGAAATTCTCAAGTAATCTTACCTTGCATTTATTGCTTGATTAAAACGGGATTTGAGGAGAGGAATGTCATACTCTTAGATCAAAGACTTTGGAAATTAATAACTTGTCAACTCTTACTGGCATATTGCTTATTAGAGGGACCATGGGCTATCATTTTCTTATTCTTCTCTCTTTTTTTTAGGTGGATACCGAGGTACCCCTAATTCTACTGCCGGACACTTGTCCATTTTTTCTGCGAGGTTATCGAGCATTTGCTCCTTTTTATTTTCTCGAAATATTCATATTTTTGCATAGCCCATGCCTCTAACGCAATAATACTTCGGAAAAGTGAATCTTTCTGAATAAATGTCCAGATCTTAGGAGTATGATAAATCTCTCAACAAGGGTCTAACTCATTTTGAACAAACTCAATACAGAGCAGATAGCTTTTATAATTATCATAATTAATATTTTTAGGTTTAGCAGACATATAAAACACCGAGGATGGTAGCTAGAATTTTTGAAGATTTTGAAATAAATTCTCCAAGCAACAACGATATCAAGAATAAGGTACTCATATTCTACCATCTCATATTCCACAGTGACTTAAGGAGCACACGGTTTTAAAATGCTTTTTCAATAATTGCATGTTTTGAGGAAATATCACAGAGTGAGATGAATCATAATTAGAAATATTTTTATATTTTTTAATTTATTATGTTAGATAGAATATTCTACACGAATCAAGACATATGTGTAAGTATAACATGTGCAGAGTATGTACCTGAATCGTGGAGTGGTGTGGTCAAAGTGCGTTTGGCATGTCGGGAGATCTCCCCCATACTTGTTTTCTGCTTACTTGCATAAAAAATAAAGTAGAGACACACAGGACATAATAATAATCTTTATTAATCTTGAGGCATTTATTACAACCGACTAATAATGAACTGAAGCTAATAATAGATCTAAGCCGAATTTAAAGATGAATAACTAAAATGCACTGCCTCAAGATCTAATCTAGATAACTTAGCGGCGCTCTAACTCCCTAATCTTCTTATTAGCACTAGCATGATCATGCTTAAGACCTAGTATAATGGTGTTCTGGTTAGAGATCTGCCTTTGATGGAGTTAACCGAGGACTGGAGCTCTATGATGACCTTGTCTAGCCTACGAACGTCCTCATCAACATCTGCTATAGTCTTGCAGCGCTTAGGAGCTGTCTCGAGAGCGTGCTTCGGTGCTGTCTTTGGAGGGATGAAGCGGACTTTGGCTGCTCTAATCCCCTCGAAGTAATGCCTCTCCTCCTCCGTAGTGTAGCGGATGCTGCTGATCTGGCCGCTCCGGTTGGTCTTGACTCCAACGACCCGCTCATTGGATCTGGGTGGCAGGATCATTGTGTCGGCTGGCACCTTGACGGTGGCCTCCTTCTTGGCTGACGGTCCCTTAAGAAGTAGGGGCTGCAGCGGCGCGGTGAGAACTGGTTGGGCATAGTAGGATTGGGTTGAGCTGCGCTGGCGTGGTGGCATGGCTGCTAGCTGTCGCTCTATGTTGGCCGGGATGAGAGCGCATGCGTCGGGGTCTTCCTTGGGCTTCTTGTTGAGGTCGTAGGGGACGACTTCCCAATCCTCGTGGAACTCGTCGGCCATTGGAGCAGCGAGGGACTAAGCAAGCTCTAATTGAAGAAGGAGAGAAGGCTTGAATGAATTGGTGTTGAAAACTGACGTCAGGGGTCTGTTTATATAGGGGTCAAAAAGTGCCTCTAGGGTTTGCACGGGTTACTCCCGCCACCATGCGTGCCTAGAAACCATCCGCTTGATTATTGGAATTACCATAGATGAGTTTATCGTGACGGAGGAGACCGGGGCCGAGGGGAGAGAGGGGTTGGGCTCCCACCCTCATCATCAGGGCGCCCGCCCTGTGCCTGGCTCCTCTGTGGGCCCGCCTCCTTGAGCATGCTTCTAGATGCAAAATTTATTCGAAAAATATATACGTGTTCCAAAAACGTCAGATTAAAAAGGTCAGGCTCTAATTCTCCATGGGAAGTTAAAAATGGATTACGTCTATTTCTTCTAATTCTTTATTGGGCTCGAAAAATAATTTAAGACGTTGACCATTTACATTGAATAACGTACCTTCGTTATTTTGAAGTGTGATAGCTCTGTGAGATGATGAATTGATTACCTTGAATGGTCCTTCCCATTTACTCCAGAGTTTTCCATGCCCGAAAAGCTTCACCATGGAATTAAATAGTAATACCTTATCTCCAGGTGCGAACTCCTTCTTCTTGATCCTCTTGTCATGCCACCTTTTGACTCTTTCTTTGTAGATCTTCGAATTGTGATATGCTTTCTCTCGCCATTCTTCCAATTCTGATAATTGCATTCTTCTATGATCTCTAGTGACATCTAGGTCCTTATTCCTTCTCCTTATGGTCCAGTGTGCTTTGAATTCCAGTTCAACAGGTAGGTGGCAAGTCTTCCCGTACACTAATTGGTATGGGGACATTACAATTGGGGTCTTGTATACTGTCCGGTATGCCCAGAGTGCATTAGGTAACTTGTCCTTCCATGCCGTTCCCATCTCATTGACTGTTTTCTGAAGAATATTTTTGATTTGCTTGTTGGAAGTCTCTGCTTGGCCACTTGTCTGAGGATGGTAGGGGGTAGCGACGTTGTGACGGATTCCATGTTTTGATAGATAGTGCTTGAAGCGTTTGTTGATGAAATGTGCTCCTCCATCACTTATCACTACTCTGGGGACTCCAAATCTTGGAAATATAACTTTTTCAAACATCCTCTTTGAACTGATGTTGTCGGCGTGCTTGCAAGGTAGTGCCTCTATCAGCTTGGAGACGTAGTCAACTGCCACCAAGATGAACTCACACTTCTTTGATGGTGGAAATAGACCCATGTAGTCTATTTCCCAGATATCGAAGAGCTCAATCTGAAGGTTGTTGGTGAGTGGCAAGGCATCTCTTGTGTTTATGTTTCCGTGCCTTTGACATGGCCCACATCTTCTGATATATTGCTTCGTGTCTTCATACATTGTAGGCTAGTAGAATCCACACTGCCAGATTTTTGAATGTGTATGGAATGCTCCATAAGGGCACTCCCAATGCAGAAACCAACATAGTTTCTATAGACATTAATTATGGTGCCACCTAAGCATTTTGCTGATGTGGCAAGATAGTTATTGAAGAGAGAGAGCAAAAATCATATAAACTGGGTCTAACTTAGAAACCATGTCTACGCGAAATCCAAGACATGAAGTGATATGATTGGTTGAGAATGTAGAGAGAATGAATGTGATTAGATAACAAATTATTGTATAGAAACTACCCATTGGAACCATAGTTTCTATACATAGTGTCTATAGAAATTAATATGTATAGAAACTACATGTAGTTTCTAGCATTGGGAGTGCCCTAATGACCTCCATATGGTGATGAATGACATCTGTCGATGATCTTCCATCCTTCCTCGATGGTCACACATCTCTTGAGTAAGCCATTAGAGCATACTCGGAAGAGGTATGGCTCATCCCATATATGTGAACGACTTTCTTGAATAAGCTTCTTTTTGTTCGCTCCTAGTGGTACATACCCTGAAACCATAAAATTAACAGTATCTGCATACCAGGGGTCAGACCTGTTAATCCCATAGAGCATGTCGTCCCATAGTGAATCATTGATGGGGGTTTCCTGTGGATTCTTAAAATGCATTCTAGACAAGTGATCAGCAACAGAATTTTCTACTCCATTTTTATCTTTTATTTCCATGTCAAATTCTTGAAGTAATAAGATCCATCTAATCAGGCGAGGTTTAGCATCATTTTTAGTGAGCAGATATTTTAGTGCAGCATGATCGGTGTAAACAATTATTTTGGCTCCAACTAAATAAGATCTAAATTTATCAATGGCAAAGACAACGGCCAGAAGCTCTTTTTCAATGGTTGCATAATTAAGTTGAGCTCCTGTCAAAGTTTTGCTGGCATAAGCAATTGCATGATGCTTCTCATTTTTAGTTTGACCCAAAATTGCCCCCACAGCATAATCACTAGTATCACACATAGTTTCAAAAGGCAACGACCAATCAGGGGGTTGAATGATTGGTGCAGAGATGAATGCATTCTTTAATAAATTGAAAGATGTTAGGCATGCATCATCAAATTCGAAAGGAGCATCCTTGGCTAGGAAAAGAGTAAGAGGTCTAGCAATAAAAGAAAAATCTTTTATGAATCTGCGATAAAAACCAGCATGGCCAAGAAAGCTTCGAGTTCCTTTTACATTCACAGGTGGAGGTAGTTGTTCAATTACTTCAATTTTAGCTTTGTCTACCTCAATACCTCTTTCAGACACTAGGTGTCCTAGCACCATTCCTTCCCTAACCATAAAATGACATTTTTCCCAATTAAGGACTAAGTGCTTTTCTTCACATCTTTGCAAAACCTTGTCTAAGTTTTCAAGACAACTATCAAAAGTTTTTCCATATACAGAGAAATCATCCATGAAAACTTCCATAATCTCTTCAATCATATCAGAAAATATAGACATCATGCATGTTTGAAAAGAAGTTGGTGCATTACATAACCCAAAAGACATTCTACGGTAAGCATAAGTTCCGTATGGGCATGTAAAAGTGGTTTTGCTTTGATCATCGAGATGGATCGGGATCTAGTGATACCCTGAATATCCATCTAAGAAAAAGAAGAACGAATGGTCCGCTAATTGCTCTAGCATCTCATCTATGAAAGGTAAAGGAAAATTATCCTTTTTCGTGGCTTTGTTCAGTTTTCTATAGTCTATGCTCATCCACCACCCTGTGACGGCGCGTTGCGGAATTAGCTCGTTCTTTTCATTCGTAACGACAGTCATGCCTCCCTTTTTAGGCACAACTTGAACTGGGCTCACCCATTCACTATGCGGCACAGGATATATAATCCCTGCATGCAGCAACTTTATAACTTCCTTTTTAACTACCTCTCTCATCGTGTTGTTAAGTCTGCGTTGGGGCTCTCGAGAAGGTGGAACAGAGGGATCTGTCGCAATATGATGGGTACAAATCATAGGACTGATTCCTGTAAGATCTTGGAGTGAGTAGCCGAAAAGTGAGTGATGTTTCTAAAGAATGGTTATCAATCGCAGAGTTTGCTCTAGAGTGAGTTTATCACTAATGATCACACAAATCTCTGGATTATTGTTTAGAAAAGCATAGGTAAGACCGGGTGGTAAAGTTTTAAGCTCTATGGGAGGTCTAGGTGTTTCTGCAAACTTGTCTAAGGGTTCAGGTTCAGAAGGTTCAACTTCTTCTTCTGTGAAGAAAAGATCTTCTTCTTCTAAGTCTGGTTCATCTAAAAGCTCTAGAGATGCAGCCTTTTCCTCCTCCATAGGATCGGGCAAAAGATATGACTAGGTATTATTATTTAAGGAGTGAGAAATCATTATTGGAAATTTAAAATCTTTTCCAAAATAAATGTGTAGCTTTCTAGTTTGACCTTCATAAAGGAGTCTTCTAAAAGGTTGTCCTATCAATAGGTCGAAATCCCATGTATCAAAGATATAGAAGTTCAAATGAACCATTGAACCTTCTACCATAAAGGGTAGGACATTAATAATTCCAAGATTGGGGACTAATCGCCCCAAAGATTCCTTTATGACCTTTGTTGTGGGGGTTAAGACCAGTTTTCCAAATAATTTAAGTGCAAAAGCTTCAGACATGATGTTGATCCCCACAATAGGATTATAGAGAGCATCAAATTGATCAGAATCATAAGCACAACGTATTGTTATAGGAGTTGTGTCCAAACGGATCACATCAGAGGAAAGCTCTGACTCCTCCAACCATTCGCTACTCATGACTAAGATAAGCTCTCTCAATTGATGTTCACTTGGCAAACAAATGCTAAAATGGCCGTTTTGGGGTCTGTCTATAAAATGGTAATTTGGAATGTTCCCAAAATTGGCAAAAAGATCAGATTCTATATCCAGCATGAAATCAGGTGATGGAATTTCTTCCTTCTATGGCTCAGAACTTGGGATAGCTAAAGTAGATGGAGAATTGGCAGCGTGTCTACTTCGGCTTCGTGGGTTTCATCATGAAGGGTACTATCCATCTCAGCTTCTAGGATTCTATCTAGGATTGCTCTAGCGTCATCAGTAGGGATGCAAAAGAAAGAACCTCTAGACATTGTATGTAGCATTTGTTTATTGTCTTTCTGAAGACCTCGAAAAAAGTGAAATAAAAGAACAGGGTCTTCAAGATTAAGGTTTGGACCAGATTCTAAAAGTTTAGAAAAACGTTTCTAGGATTTTCCTAAAGTTTCATTTTCTTTTTGCTTAAAAGATAGGACTTCGAGTCTAAGGTCGCCGATACGGTCGATGGAATAGAAATCTAGACAAAAGTTGGCTCGTAAGACTCCCCATTCACCTTGTTGTTGACTTACCTTCTGACTATACCATCGTTTAGCTTCTCCCCTTAAAGAAAAAGGAAAAAACTTTCAACGTAAAGTCTTAACAAAAATGCCTTCAATGCGAAGACAATCACATGTTTGCTCAAAATATCTAATATGAAGGTAAGGGTTTTCGTCTTCCTTTCCTAAAAAGGATAGGTTTTGAATCATGGCAATCAACCTGGAACTTAACCTATACTGGGATGTTTGGATAGGCTGTGATGACTCCCATGGTAAAAGGTCAGTTACTGAAGGTGTTGCAAATTCATGGATCGATTTAGAATTTTGGTTTTCCATAAGGTAAAAATAAATAAAAATAATAATATATTTCAGCAAGTAAAAGGATAAAAGTATGAATACAAGCTAGTAGTAAGACTTAAGGTTATCTCAGCAAACTGTCTTTTTCCCTGACAACGGCGCCAAAAATGCTTGTTGATATTTGGTAACGCAATCAGGAATTAATCCGCAAGCAGACGGATATCGGTGAGCACTTCACTCGGGATGTTATCCAGAGTATCGTATTTATATTTTTACCACTAGGAGAAAGCGTGCATCTGATTAACCAGGTCTATTACTACTAACCTTTAGGCTACAACCACTATGATTTGATGTGAGTGATGTATAGAGAAGACTTCAACTGCACCCTTGTTCTAACCTTGGTAAGGATGATCTACTGTTCTGTTGGGGAGGTTCACGAAATCTAGACACCACATAGGATGTTCAACCCGCACCTATAAACCCTATCGATCCTGCTAACAGGATTATGGGCTACATAGGTAACTCGGAAATGTCATGTTCATCGCTACTACCACGGTCTGGCTAGACAGGAGATATCTATGAGTATCCTGGCCCAAACACCACGTTTACACTAGAGATGATTACTCTAAACTCTACGCGAAGAGATCAAAGTAAACTCATAAACCAATGAACAATAAAACAAAGAACTTACTAGAATTTAGAAGCTGAAATATTGAAGAATCCTAGGAGCAAGCCTCGGGTTAGGAGACTTGATCCTGCAGGTACAACCTCTCTTCGCTACGGATCAAACCGACCTTGATTGAATACTAGAATTTAGAAGTCGAAATACTGAAGAATCCTAAAGGAACCTCTCTCTAAATCCTCTCTGGAAAATATGCTAATGAATAATGGGGATTGATTTCTCCAGGGGCCAGGGGCCTTGCTTATATAGCCTTCTCAAATGAATCTGGGCCGTCGGATCAAACCGACCTTGATTGAACGGTTCTCCTTGATCCTCAAAGACGGTGGAGCATAATCCGCGTGATGTACCCTGATTGGCCACCATAGGTGGGTGGGAGCCCATTGGGTAGGGCAGGCGCCCTGCCTGTGGGCCCACTCATCCGCTCGCTCGTTTGTGTGGCTTCTGGAACCTTCTAGACTGAGGAAAATTGACGCACAAGTTAATTTCTCTATGTAAACCCGACGTGTGGGCCTTTCTTCCAAATTTCCTGATAACCCCCTGCAAAAATGGATAAACAACAAAACTCGTGGAATTCTGTCACATCAAACCCTAATTCTAGGTGCTGTTTGTATATTGGTCCTTTTCTTTATTTATTTCATGATTAAAATTGATACTTAAGAACCATCAACATCGGCCAGGTTGAATAATTCATTGATCTTCCGTTGGATCTCTGGCTTCTGCAGGTTGTCCCGGTGCATCCTGGTCATTTGCTGGCTGCCTTGGTACTCATACGCCGAGTGTATTCTCCTCTGGCAGGGCATAACTCGTCGACTCAGAATGTTCCCGACCACTCCTGGCCCGTCCAAGCATGACCAGTCGATCAGGCTCATTAACTAAGACACTTAGCTGGTGTAGTCTAGCCGCTCTGTCCAGCTGACCCTCTTCTCAGGGATGTAGCCAACGTCGCAAAACGTGGCGCTACCCGGCTTCTCCCTGATGTAGAACCACCTCTAGTACCACTCGGTGTGGGAGGTGTTCCATGGGCAGCTGAGGTACCGGTTCTTCGTGCCATCACGGAGAATGAGGTATACTCCACCTGCAATCTTTGAGCCTCTGACTGCTCCTTTCTTCCTCAAATAGAATAAGTACGGAAGAGGTCGAAATGCGGCTCAACACCAACAAACGCCTCATAGAGGTGAATGAAGGTGGCAACAAGCAGAATGGAGTTTGGGTGCAGATTGCAGATCCCGATCTCATAATAAAGAAGCAACCCTTGAAGAAACGGAAGGATCGGCACCACAAACCCCCTCTCAAAAAATCTTCAAAAACAACAGTCTCACCAGCGCGGGGATCCGAGTAACTCTCCCCTTTCAGCGCTCTCCAGCCGCCGAGCTCCTAGTCGTGCAGTAGACCCATCTCGACGAGGTCATTGAGGGACCTCGTTGTGCACCTTGATTTTTTCACTCCTTGGCCATCATCTCGGCCCTCTTCTTCGAGTCGCTCTTCGCCATTTCTTCTGTGCCGAAAGCTTTGAACTGGGTCTTGAGTGATTGAGGGTATGCAACTGTTGGGTAAAGAACAAGGGTACATCATCGGGCCCTTTATAACAGCAAAACCACCCTTTCCACTTCTTGCATTTTGGGGAAGTGGGCGGTTTTTGCGGCGGGAGCGGCGTTTCGGTTTTCAAGGTTTGTCACAGTAAATTTGGTGGCCTTTCTATAATGATTGTTGGTTTCCTTTTCTTGATCCGTGCGACGAGCGGCTATGCAGTTGGCAGGCACCCCTTTTTACACGACAGACTGACAAGATAGCAGGGTGCCTCGTCACATCACAAATTAATGAGGCGACAGGATGTTTTCAAAGGCCATGTAATTAATTTATTTGGTTTGTTTGAAAGTCTGGGGACTGTACCGACCACCAAGCATGATACGCTCAGAGACTGGTCGACTAGCCCACTCATTTGAAAGTCTGGGGACTGTATCGACCATCGAGCATTATACGCTCAGAGACTGGTCGACTAGCCCGCTCATTTGAAACTCTGGGGACTGTACCGACCACCGAACATGATACGCTCAGGGACTGGTCGACTAGCCTGCTCATTTGAAAATCTGGGGACTGTACCGAGCACCGAGCATGATACGCTCGGGGACTGGTCGACCAGCCTGCTCATTTGTCGACTGGGGACTGTACCGACCACTGAGCATGATATGCTCAGGGACTGGTCGACCAGCCTGCTCAATCACAAATGAGCGTGACATGCTTGGGAACTGGTCAATTCGATCGCATAACATTCGAAGGGATGGTTTTAATTTGTTAGATCTTGTTACAAGGCTCGTACTTTGCCTTCCAATAAGCTCGGGGACTACATCGGTACGATGCATTTGGTGATGCATCATAGTATTGGAGTTTCTATATGGATTTTTCTTTTTAGACCTTGGCACCATGTGCCTACGTCACCTACTACCAGGGTCGGAGACTAAGTGGGCACACTTCACCTTACGGTGAATATGCTTGCTTTTTGAAACACTATACTTTTTGGAAAAGTAAAGTGGGCACACTTCACCAAGAAAGAAATGTTTTTTGATTAAGAGCACCATGCATACTTTGCACAACCCGCTTCTTCGATGTTGATGTTGATCAACTGTCTTTTGAGTTGGTTAAAATATAGCTGCTAATGTTTGGGCGATTTTCATGCTGATCAAAGAAGTCAAATCTTGCTGGTCGAAGAAGCTCAAGACAGCGTGTTACATCATAATACATGGAGCTCGGGGACTAGCTGTGGGGGTATAAACACCTATACCCTTACGGCTAGACTTGGGCCAGGTGACTTGGCCCATCTCGAGACGGTTCGAGGCTTGATCTAACTGATCGGAGTTTTCGCACAAGGAAACAAGACGTGGAGATCAAGCAGGATTCTAGTTGGTTAGAATAGGAATTGATATCGCATTATCTATGGCAATTGTAACCAACTAGGATTAGTTTCCAGACCTGTAACCCTGCCCTCTCGACTATATAAAGAGAGGCAGGGGACCCCCCTAGGTCATACTCAACTCAACTCAATTCAATCCAACACACAGTAATTCAATCAGACGCAGGACGTAGGTATTACGCCCACACGGCGGCCGAACCTGGATAAAACCCTTGTCTGTGTCTTGCGTCACCATCAAGTTCGTAGCTTGCGCACCTGTCCGCCGATAAACTACTACCGTGGGTATACCCTAAGGTAGACTGCCGACTAGCTTTCGTCGACAGGTAGACCCTAGGGTTAGAGGCATTGATTAGAAGAGATAATCATTCTCATTCATAGAATTCATTCTCTACCTTCTTCTCTATAGAGCTCCAAGTTTTATAAGCATAGCTACATAAATAGATCTAGTTGGAGGCAAGCATCGCTTGATTTCCAAATCTGTCGGAGAGATACTCGGTAATTCTTGTAATCTTTCTCCTACTCTATTCTAGTTCATCATTATATATATATATATATATATATATATATATTATTTCATCATATTATGAATATTACTTTGCTCTATTCTATTGTATAGGATATGACTTTGCTCTACTTGCTTATATTCTTAATTATATTGTTCTTAGTCTATTAAGATTATATGCTTGGCATAGTTGGTTTAGATTTATATTCAAATATATGTTTGTATAGCACTGACTCTTTGATATCATGGGTGAGTGGTCGACATTATGTAGGCGTGGTGCCTATATCGTGTTTGCCTGTGTTTGCTTGCTATATTCCGGGTCGTGTGGTAGATCATGGGGTGATATACCCGTTGAGTCCTCTGTAGTCCACCCTCCGAATTTAGTTTCTGTAGACACTAGTTACGAGGAGATGATTGCTCTGTTCCTGATTTTCCTCAGTAATGTCCATATGTGTAGATATAATCTGTTCTTGCTATGATTGCCAAGTATAATTGCACTAATCATAATATGCTAGACTATATAGTTGGAATAACATAGTAAACATCTTAGTAGATCATTCTAATTCATGCTAGTGCTATAGACTAGAGTACTCTAGAGATACATTTATCATTCTATGTTTGATTACTATTCACTATATATATATATATATATATATTTATCTATATTATGTGACTTACCCCGGCATTAAGTTAGATAAGTAAGATGTGGTTGCCCTCATGAGATTACATTCAAGTGATATCTATTCCCTTTGCTATCCTTCATGTGGGTAAAATTATAAATACGATACCAGAACTTTCCTGGGTGAAATGCTACAGTGGTACACATTTGTGCACTTGCAGATACCTTATTCTATATTCATCATTCTAAGTGAGCATTGCATATTTACTACCACCAGCGTATTTCTTGGAGTCATGCTGGGGATGAGAACCCAACCACGGAGGATATGGTCTTTACTCTACTCTTAGTAAGTGACGCTAAGAAATGCCATCAAGTATTTCTAGCGCCGTTGCCGGGGAAGGATATGGCTATTCAAAAGGTATTTGAGACATCACTTGCAAACCACTCTCACACGAGGCACCATTATTATCTCTAACTCATGCAGGCTCACCCTTGTCTTTTGTCTATTTATGTATCTTATGCAAGTTGTTGTATGAAATGATTTGGTCTTCCAGGTAATTTCCCTGGAAATCAAGAAGCAATACTCAAGAGAAATAGAGCTAAGTTAAAGAAAGTACACTCATCACCGTCATTATCATCATCATCTTCATCTGAGCTCGAAGTTTCAATTGATTTGGAAGATCATTCAGGAGTTATTCAAAGTTTGGCACCAGAGTTTGAAGCGATGGCTGAAAAATCAGTTCGCGAGTTCTCTGCTCCGACCACTGACGACATCCGCCCTGGACCTGTTGTGAATGTTGGTGATCAACCATTTGAGCTCAACTCGGCGCTGATCAACATGGTGCAAGCTAGCTAGTTTTGTGGAAAGACGCATGAAGATGCAAGTTCTCATGTCTAGAACTTCCTGGAGATATGGAGCACATTAAGCATCAAAGGAGTTACAATAGATGACATAGTACGCCATCTCTACCCATTCTCGCTCTTAGGAAGGGCAAAGCAGTGGTCCTACACTAACAATGACAAGAACACTACATGGGTGATCTGTTCCACCAACTTCCTAGCTAAGTTCTTCCCCATTGACAAGATGAATGCTCTGCGAGGGAAAATTTCAAGTTTTTAGCAACATAATGATGAGACAGTCCCAAGGGCTGGGAGCGCTTTCAAGATCACATCCTAGAATGTCCTCATCATGGAATGGTGAATTGGCTACTCATGCAAACATTCTATCATGGGCTCTCCAACAGCTCCTGTGAGACCATGGATGCTGCTACTGGAGGAGCATTCTTATCATTGACTCTTGCTCAAGTCACTGCTCTTGGGGAAAAGATGGCCTCCAATCAAGGTTGGAGTGAAGAACGTACGCAGACCCACAAGAGAGGTGGAGGTATGCACCAGCTCAAGTGATATGACCATGCCACAAAGCAAGATGTCACAAGCTCCAAGTCAAGCTACATCCACTCAAGTTTTACCTACACCAACACAAGCCCAAGTCATCAATGGACCGATTACACGTAGTCATGTAAAGAAGGAACAACAAGAGGTTCACGCGCTACTTTATGAGATTCATTTTAACATTAATGAGAATTATATACTACCTAAGTGTTGTACCTTGATTGTACTCAGGTATATAGAAGAAGAGAAGGATGAATCGGACCCTAAAGAATAGACCAGTGCAAGTCCCATAAGACACTAGCAAAACAGACTAGAAGAGTCAAAAACGGACCAGTGGAAGTCAAGAATGGACCAGTGCAAAGAAATCTTGCTATGAAGGTCCATGAGGACTAGTTGGAAAGCTTGTCGAGTCTAGTATAGATGCCATACTACTCCATCGAGTGGTGACCACTTTAAATACACCATATTGCATGCAGACCAGAATTAGTACAGACTGCTCAGAAGGTCAACAGTCTGTCGTGATAGAATATTGGTACAACTTGCCAAGTAAAAATGTACCAATATACAATGTTTCGTGCTGGTTGGCATACATTGTTGGAAAGCCCTTTGAGTCTAGCTTCACACAGAAGAAATGGTTCATCATTTGGACGTCCCAATAAAACGTTATGGTCAGATTATTAGAAACTGCTCTGGAGGCCAACAATCATGTGGAGGCAGTACAGGAATCAATTCCGAGGTGACCTTTCACATTGCCTCCCCTCAGAAACTCTATTTTGAATTCATACCTATCTACCAGGACTGTTGCTAGTATAAATACCCCCAAAGACTCACTGTAATCTAAGACTTTTGATAATTGAAATACAGAACCCCTTTGTTCAGCTGTGTGATAACAAACATTTAGAGAGTGATCTCTACCCCTTGCTCTTGTGATTTTCTCGCGGGATTACATAGGCAGCGGCTTCATCCGCTCCCAATTGGTGCTCCTACTCCCTTCAAGGTATTCCTTGATTGATTGTAGGTTGTGTTGGTTGGTTCTTTGAGAGTGTGGTTGGACGAATCCTCGATTCATGTTGCCAGTTAAAGACGGTGGTTGGCTTCGAGTTTTATTTGTCAGGTTGCACTAGTTATTGCTGCTTGAAGCAAGTTATTCGGTTGTTCTTCAGCTAGTTATTGATGTTCTTCCTACGCCATGAAGATCGGGACAACGTGTTGCATCATCTGGTATCAAAGCTTTCATTACAACGGTAGGAATTTTATCCCTAGCTACATATATATTTTGCATCATCCTATCCACCAAAAAGCCAGAAAAATATATTGCTTAGACCTTTGTTTCAATTTGTTATTTTAGTGTGTTCGGTTAAGTCACAGTCCATTAGAGTATTTGTTTTAGTTGCTGATCCTTTCTCCTTTACGTGTTCTTTGAGCCTCTTTTATATCTCAAAATCCCTACAAAAAAAAATCTCTATAGCCTATATCATCCTTTGTGTTATCTTTGATCCTATCACATTATAGTTTCTGGTTGTTGTTTTATTTCTATCTTTAGTTGTGCAAGTGTCATAATCTGATCCCCGTTCCTAGTTCTATAAAAAAAGTGTGTCAAACAAAACAGAAAAGATAGTGTAAAAAAAAGTTGAGAAAGGTTTAGAGGAGAAGTCTAAAAGATTAGTTGGTTTATGTGCACGAGTGCTAAAAGTTTCATAGCAAGTTCTGCAACTAGTTTGCTATCTCTGTATGGTCCAATATTTTGGTTGGGTCTGATTGCAACACTTGCATCCCAATCATACTCCTTGTTTGCATCAAATCTAAATTTTCTTTGCGCGTGTGTGTGATCATTTACTTCTTTCATATCCTGTGGTCAGCACTAGGCAGAGAACTTCTAGTTTGGATCGTTACTTAACTTTACAACAACTATAATTCAGATTGCATTCCTTGTTAACATTCCCCAACCAAGCTCCACATAAAAACTATCATAATCGTTACTCTTGGTTCTTGTATTTGCCTCGCCATCACTTTCAGTTGCCACCACACATTTTTTCCTTGTAATCCGCAGCACAGGAATTCATAAGAGCTTCGGTGGTTAGAGAGGTGAGTTGTAAGTGCCACCAAATATTCATATTCCACAAATAAAAATTATTTGTATTTCGCTAACCTTACAGGAAGATGGGTCGAGTGGACATCAAAGATCATGTTACCATAGCACAATTGAACAAACTCCGACAAAGCATGGAAGAAAATCAAGATAGGTTGACACAAGATCTTCAGAATCTTATGACTGAAATTAGAAGGCATCGTCCACCTCATGATGGTGCAAGCAACCATAGTGGAGATGGAGAAGATAGTGATGGAAGAAGAAGAGGTCAGAGGAACCAGAGGGCTGCACATTGTAGAGGAAGAAGACATTGTCGAAGAAATGATGATGAATCTGAGGAAGAAGATGATGACAACCGCTCCCAACTCAATTTTGGTCGCCGATGTCATCGAAGAGGCAACCATGAAGAAAGATTTGGCAAACTGAAATTTACCATGCCAAATTTTGCTGCTGAACCATCCAAAAGGAATTTCTCTGGAGAAAGCAAATCACACACAAAGTTTGCTGCTGAACCGTCCATGGTGAAAGGCTCAAGTGGAGGCTCACGATCTAATTTTCAGGGTACGTTCAGTGGAAAGAACACTGCTGTCCCATGTTCAAAACCAGCAGCATCAACCGGTACTTTAGTGGGTTCTACTTCCAAGAGTAGTGGAATTTAGTACTTCAAGTGTGGAGGTCATGGGCATATAAGTAAGGAGTGCCCAAATAACTAGGTGATCATTGTGAATGATGATGGAGAATTTGAATCAGCTAGTGAAGACGGAATTGAGGAGGAAGCCCATGGAGATGAGGACCTTACTGGCTGCAAGTTTGAGCAATGAGCTGCTCTTGAGGGGACTCAAATCTTGAGTGTTCAGGCAAATGAAGCTGAAAATGGGCAGCGACACAAATTATTTCAAACTAGAGCAAATGTGCATGATAAAGTGGTGAAGGTGATTATTGATGGAGAAAGCTGCCATAATCTTGCTATTCATAAGATGGGTGATAAACTTGACTAGAAGCTACTACGACACCCTCATCCATATCATGTACAGTGGCTGAATGATTCCGGAGATGTCAAGATTGAATATAAAACGAAAGTTCTATTCAAGATTGGTGAATATGTTGACACAATGGAGTGTGATGTGGCACCTATGTCGATGTTTCAATTGCTGCTTGTGTCATGGGGAGCAGGCAGTAGGCTGCCGCCTGGGGACTCGCATGGTCAGCAGCTGCATGGGGACATGCAGGGGCCCAAGGAGGCTGGTGGTTGAATGGGCCAATGTCATCAAGGCTATTAATAGCAATTAAGGAGCAGCTGAAGGGGCCTCAAGTGTGAAAGGGCCAGAGTCTGTGCGCCTAGCAAGGAGCCTATCTCCTATATATTGTAACCAACATCAATGGAATGAGGGAAGAAATGAAGAATGAAGTTATCTCTCAACTCACCCCCATGCTATCTCTAATCTCATCTCCCTGTTATCAATCTAATGGCTCATACCCTTGCTTCGGCAACTAGGCCACAAAGCCTTGGTGCCATTACCCCCATATGAACTAAGCATCATAACACCAGGCTGCCGCGTGGGGACTCGCATGGTCAGCAGCTGCATGGGGACATGCAGGAGCCCAAGGAGGCTGGTGGCTGAAAGGGCCAATGTCATCAAGGCTATTAATAGCAATTAATGAGCAGCTAAAGGGGCCTCAAGTGTGAAAGGGCCAAAGCCTCTGCGCCTAGCAACGAGCCCAGCTATATTGTAACCAGCATCAATGGAATGAGGGAAGCAATGAAGAATGAAGATATCTCTCAACTCACCCCCATGCTATCTCTAATCTCATCCCTCTACTATTAGTCTAATCTCTCATAACCTTGCTTCGGCAGCCAGGCCACAAAGCCATGGCGCCATTACCACCATATGAACAAAGCATCATAACACCTGGTATCAGCTGTCCAGCGATCCTCTTCCACCTTTGCTACCCCTTCTTCAACCTCCATTCCTCATCAGCCACCATCACCTACCACCATAGCAACCCCCACTACAATTCTAGACGATGGTTCTTCCAAGATTTGATGGGAAATCTGATATTGTTGTCTTCATCAACCAATGTGAGTCCTACTTCCGCTGGGAGTGCATCATGGAGGAACAAAAAGTGTGGCTGGCTTCCTGTGATTTGGTAGATGACGCCCGAATGTGGTTCTGCCAAGTCCAGCAAGATGAGGGCACCCTAACTTGGTGCTGCTTCACCGAGCTGCTGCACCTGCGCTTCAGAGCACCCCCTGCTGCGACCACTGACCATGCTGATGGGATGTGCTGTCTCCAAGAGGATCTAGATCGCCTCGCCTTGATGATCAACCACTATTGTGCTCAAGCGGAGAAATCTGAGCGTGAACGCCTTGCTGCAGGGCGACTTCAGGCGGCAGCACGAGGGTTCCTGGCACGCCGGCGGGTGCGGTCTCTCCGTGAGGAGGCTGCTGTCCAGCTGCAAGCGGTGGCGCGCAGATCCATGGCGCGACACACGACCAGGAAGCTGCGTGAATGCCTTGCTGCGGTGCGGCTTCAGGCGGCAGCGTGTGGACTCCTGGCACGCCGGCGAGCTCAATCTCTCCGTGAGGTGCAGCGTCTGGCTGCTATCTCACCGGCCATCAAGTGGCCATCGTTGGAGCACCGAGTGGCGGTGTGCCTGCAAGCAGCAGGGCGAGGTTTCCTTGTCCGGTGGTGGGTGCAGAAGTTATGCATGTTGCTCCGCATGTCACTGCAACACATTGCAACCTGCCCAGTCATCCACTTGGGCTTGCCTATCCATCCTGTAGCTCCAACCCAAGAAGCGATCTGGGTCTGCAATCTTCCGGTGTGGACAACCACAACCTAGCAGTCACCATGGCATCTGCCCTAGCCTCACCAACGACTTCCACCGCCAACGCCTCCAGCCGTCCACTCGGTTCCGTCACCTGATGTACGGCTGCTCCTAGGTGTTGGGCTCCTTTCATGGGATCCAGGAGGGTGCCATCTACTTAAACAACTGTTGTCCACGTTTCCAGCTCAAGGACGAGCTGGTCTTCAAGGAGAGAGGAGATGTCATGGGGGGCAGGCAACAGGCTGCCACCTGGGGACTTTGCATGGTCAGCAGCTACATGGGGACATGTATTAGCCCAAGGAGGGTGGTGGCTGAAAGGGCCAATGTCATCAAGGCTATTAATAGCAATTAAAGAGCAGCAGAAAGGGCCTCAAGTGTGAAAGGACCAAAGTCTGTGCGCCTAGCAAGGAGCCCAGCTCTTATATATTGTAACCAGCATAAATGGGATGAGACAAGCAATGAAGAATGAAGTTATCTCTCAACTCATCCCCATGCTATCTCTAATCTCATCTCCCTGCTATCAGTCTAATCTCTCATACCCTTGCTTCCACAGCTAGGCCACAAAGCCTTGGCGCCATTACCCCCATATGAACTAAGCATCATAACAGCTTGGAAGGCCATGGCAATATGATCGATATAGCCAACATTGTCGGAGAACAAATCAGTTCAATATCAATCTAAAAGGGAAGAAGTTTGTTCTCAATCCTATGACACCCCAACCAATCATGCCTGAACACTGACAAAAGAAATCTGAAATTGTTCTAGTGAGTAGAGAGGAAGGAGAGCAAAAGAAATTGAGTGCCATCCACAATTCGGTGAGTGAATGCCACAAGCCAAATTTGAGGGAGAAAAAGAAAGGAGAGGGAGAGCATTTAGTCATGCTAGCCACAAAATCTGAAATGAGACAAGTGAGGAACAACCCTGAAGAAGTGCTCTTTGTACTTGTGTACAAAGACATTTTAATTTAAGCTAACGACATGACCTCTCTTCCTAGTGTTGTGTCTCATCTTTTGCAGGACTATGGAGATGTCTTTCTAGAAGAAACACCAGCAGGACTACCTCCAGTTCATGGGATTGAGCATCAAATTGATCTCATTCCAGGGGCTGCACTACCTAATCGACCACTATACCGAACCAATCCAGAAGAAACAAAGGAGATACAAAGGCAAGTGCAATAACTTCTTGATAAAGGTTTTGTTCATGAAAGTTTAAGTCGTTGTGCTGTTCCTGTAATTTTAGTGCCTAAGAAAATTGGTTCTTGAAGGATGTGTGCTGATTGTAGAGCTATAAATAATATCACTATTTGCTATCACCATCCTATTCCACGTTTAGATGACATGCTTGATGAATTGAGTGGTTCCACCATATTCACTAAAATTGATTTGAGAAGTCGATACCATCAGATAAAAATGAAAACAAAGGATGAATGTAAAACTGCATTTAAAACAAATTTTGGATTATATGAATGGTTAGTTATGCCTTTTGGTTTGACTAATGCACCTATTACATTCATGAGATTAATGAACCATGTCTTGTGAGCATTCATTGGCAAATTTGTTGTTGTTTACTTTGATGACATCTTGATTTATAGCAAGTCTTTTGAAGAGCACATAAATCATATCCGTCAAGTTTTGGATGAGCTTCGAAAGGAGAATTTTTTTGCTAATATTGAGAAGTGCAGTTTTTGCACATACCATGTTGTGTTTCTTGGCTTTGTTGTTTCATGAAAGGGAATAGAAGTGGTGAATCGCACATTGTCAATGTTGCTGTGAACAATGGTGAAAAGAACCTGAAGGTTTGGGAGGAATGCTTGCCTCATGTGGAATTTGCATATAACAAGGTAGTACACTCTACCACTAATATGTGTCCTTTCGAAATAGTATATGGGTTCAAACCTATTACTCTGATAATTTGTTGCCCCTTCCATTGCAGGAAAGAACCAATATGGAAGCCTCCAACCGTGCTGCATACATCAAGAAGGTACACGGGAAGACCAAATAAGCAATTGAACTCAAGACAGGACGCAAGGCTGCAAGTAAGAACAAACATAGGAAGAATGTGTTTTTTGAATCCGGAGACTTGGTGTGGATACACTTGCGCAAGGATCGCTTTCCTCAGCAGCGCAAATCAAAATTGCTGCTAAGAGGAGATGGTCCATTACGTGTTCTTGAGAAGATCAACGACAATGCATACAAGGTTGATCTTCCTTTAAGTTATGGCGTGAGCAACTCCTTCCATGTTGCTGATCTCTCACCATTCACAAGTGAAGACACTTCAGAGTCGAGGACGACTCCTTTTCAAGGGGGGAGGATGATATGACCATGCCACCAAGCAAGATGTCACAAGCTCCAAGTTAAGTTACACCCACTAAAGTTTTACCTACACCGACACCAGCCCAAGTCATCGATGGACCGATTACACGTAGTCGTGTAAAGAAGCTACAACCAGAGGTCCATGCGCTACTTTATGAGATTCATATTAACATTAACGAGAATTATATACTACCTAAGTGTTGTACCTTAATTGTACTCAGGTATATAGAAGAAGAGAAGGATGAATCGGACCCTGAAGAATGGACCAGTGCACGTCCCAGAAGACACTAGCAAAACAGGCCAGAAGAGTCAAAAATGGACCAGTGGAAGTCAAGAACGGACCAGTGCAAAGAAATCTTCATAACCTTTTACTCACAAAAGCTATGAAGTTCCATGAGGACTTGTAGGAGAGCTTGTCGAGTCTAGTTTCCAATTAATCTAGTAGCGACAGTTTGGATACTCCATATTGCCTGCAGACCAGAATTAGTACAGACTGCTCAGAAGGTCAACAGTCTGTCATGACAGAATGTTGTTACAACTTGCCAAGTAAAAATGTACCAATCTACAATGTTTTGTGCTGGTCGGCATATAGTCAAGCAAAGCCAGTTTGGGAATCCATTCCGAGGGGACCTTTCACATTGCCTTCCCTCAGAAACTCTATTTCGTTTTCATACCTATCTAGCAGGGCTGTTGCTAGTATAAATACCCCCTAAGACTCATTGTAATATAAGACTTTTGATAATTGAAATACAAAACCCCTTTGTTTAGCTGTGTGCTAACAAACATTCAGAGAGTGATCTCTACCCCTTGCTCTTATGATTTCCTCGTGGGATTGTTGACACTTGCTAACACCACTTGAATACTTAGTTGTCATCCCCAGCATGACACTAGAGTGTACTACGGTATTTATATGCACACAGATAAATCCACAAGCGCACGGATACCGTTGTAGCTTTTACCCGGTTAAAGGTTTTATCGTATCCACAGGGAAACGGGAGAACTGATCTACGCTCTAACATAACCTAGATAGATAGGTAGGTGTAAATAGGAAAGATAGTAGAATTGAATAAGAACAATATTAAAGGTAAGATAACAATGGGTGATAATATAGAGTGGAGAGTAGAGCAATCTAGTATATGGGCGATGGTAGGAGAATAGAGAGAATAACTATGGTTTCTCTACTTCAAAGGGGTATGTCTATGTCTGGGATAAACCACGTGATAAGAATACACCACAAAGGATGCTTATCCATAGGCCGATAAACCCTACCCGTCCTGCTAATAGGAGGTGGACTACAGGGGACCAACGTAACTGTCACCTACGCGGCCTACCACACGATCCAGCTAGATAGGGGATATCCACAAGTAATCTAGGTCTAAGCACCACGCTTACACCTATACTACAAGTCGCACCTAGAGCGTCCTATAGATTAAAGTACTCAAAAGAGTTGTGAACCAGAACATACATGAATAGTAATTGTATAATGAATTAGAAGTAGATTACCAGAGTCATCCCATGAGCAAGCTTGATTAGAGCTTGATCATGGCGAAGTACAACCGGAGGAAGAACCGACAGGCCGGCCTCTCCTCCAATCCTCCCTCGCTCTCCATCACGGTACTATCTAGATCTACTCTAGTTTAGAGATGTGAGGAGAGCTCTCATCTCCAAACCCTAGCTTTTGCTCTGTCTATGTAGAGGAAAGGTTATCCTTCGAGGGCACCTCTCAACTCTACAATGAACCTGTTCTCCTCCAGGGGCCAGGGAGTCTGCTTATATAGTCCCCTCAAGTAAATCTGGGCCGTTGGATCAAACCGACATTGATTGAACGGTTATCCTTGATCCTTTAGGTCGGTGGAACGTAATCCGCGAGACGGGTCCTGTTTGGACTCTGTAGCTGGGCGGGCGCCCTGCCCCCGAGCTCGCTCGGCCTCCCATTTGTTCCCGTGGCTTCTGGAGTCTTCTAGATGATAGAAAATTGTGCGGCACGTTAATATATCTATGTAAACCCGACGTGTAGGCCTTTCATCCGTATTTCCTGATAACCCCATGCTGAAATAGACAAACACCAAAACTCGTGGAATTCTGTCAGATAAAACCCTAAGTCTTGGTGTTGGTTGCATTTGGATCCTTTTCTTTATTTATTTGATCATTATATTTAGTAATTAAGGACCGTCAACAACTCCCCCAAGCTTACCTCTTGCTCGTCCCTGAGCAAGGATGGACTCGAGAGTTTCTGCAGTGGTTTCATGCCTTAAAGGTACACATGCATTCAAACAAGATCTCATCTCTAGGTTAAGGTAAACTATTAAGATTTAAACTTACTCATATTACCTTCCACCATGGGGCTTGCAACCGTCACTTGTGTCTTGGGCAGTTAAAATATAGAACGGTCAAGTCAAGCGCCATGTCTCTTGTTCTTGATCAACTATAGCTCTGGAGTTTTTGCAGAATTTCAAATAAAACTTAGAGATTCCTTGTATGACTCTCTCAAATCTCTCTTTTGTGGTATTTCTAGATCCTTTCCAAGGCCGTAATGGTATATGCCTTCTCTCAAAGTCTGTGGTGTTTGTGGTATGAGGCATAGTGACATTGCCTTCTCTCTCACCCTACTCTAATAAGGTTTTGATATATGGAGCTCATAGGTGGGAGATAGCTAATACATACTTACAAGACATTTATTGCATAGTTAAACCATGGATCCAGAGAAACAAGTCAATGAGTCAAATCAAGATGTGCATGTGTGGCGAATGAATGGTGTATGGTGATGATGGTGATAATGGTGAAAACAATGTTGAAAGTCTAATTCTACTTTTGCTCTTTTGAGGGGATACATACCTTTCATGCACTTTGAAGCTTTTTGAGGGGGAATGAGGTGCTCTATATTTTCTTTTTCTTTTCTCTCATTTGGGTATCTTGTACCCCGAATTCTACTGTCAGACACTAGTCCATTTTTGCCTCTCGTCTCACTTTTTCTTTTCTTTGAGGTTCCGGGCACTTGCGCCTTTTTATTTCCTCGTATTTTTCTCTTTGTTTAGAGCACTCATCATCCTGGAATAATATAGCAAGTGGTAGTAACCAAAGTATTTGGAGCATTTATTTCACAGGGAATAACAAGGACAGGAGAATGTTTTTGGCTATTCTCTTCTAGATAGGAGTAGAATAATTTTGGGTGAATCTGGAGATGGAAAGGAGTGGATGTATGTGGATGCGTACTTCTAGAGTAGAAGCAGCATGTATGAGTGAACATGCAAGTGAATCTTGATTTTAACCACATGACAAGGTCCTAAGGGTTTACACAGCTTAACCACACTCAATGTTCACAAGCAGTAAAAGTAAATGTATGGTTCATAGTCTAATAAGCATGTATATGTGGATGTGGTAGGATTTTAAACTCTCATCATACAAGAACTCATCATGCAACATTTTAAAGATTTTCAAAGATAAAATTCTCCAGAATTCTAGCATTTCTAGGAACAGATAAACAGCACCTCAACCTTCCCATATCATATCCGTTAACGACTTAGACTTTAGATCAGGTACTCTTCCCACAAGTTCAGGTTTAGAGAAAATCTTAATTCATAACAGTCATGCCTAAACTTGAGAGAGAATTTAATTTTGAGGACTAGTCATAGCAGAGCAACTATTCATCATTTCCATGTGAGAGCTTATCATGAGGGTTCATAGCAAACTTTATTTATTTTTTTATTTAGCAAACTAAGCAAAGATATATATATATAAGCACTAATCTTTATTTGGGTTTTTATGATTATGCATCTTTTTATTATTTGAGTAAAGTATAAACATGAGTAGAAACACTTAGCTGGATAAATGGGGGTGCTCTCCCCCAAGCTGGATTTTGACGTAATTTCTTCTGATCTAGCTATCAGGTGGTGGAGGTGTATTTGAATGTCGGCAGCACCCTGACAGCGATTAGAATGTCCTCCTTCTGCTAGTCTTCTTTGATCCTTAAATTCTGTGTAGCTCAAATAGACAACAAAGCTTTGTGGAACTGGTTAAGTGTTAGCATAAAAATATCTTTGCCTTTATCATGTTGAGCCTCCTTAATAAATGTTACTCTCTTTTGTAGGATCATAAATTTATTTTTATATTTACATTTTTTATAGGACAGGAATATATTTATTTTATTTATCGCCGCCACAGTGAATGTACTTATGGGTTTTATGCCACGAGAATACTCACATGGGGCTTACTGTTTTTAACATTTTTTATTTTCTTTTCAACATAGCATGATTAACTAACAAGCCATTTAAGGAAAGTAAATAATTTGAGGGAAAAGGGAATGCAGAAAGGATAAATATGGATAACTACCGATTTTACCTTTCGGCGAGGGTTCAATGTTTGAAGTCTCCTGAACAAGACTTCTCACTGTGTTCATTCTTTAGGTGCATCATTTGATTCAGGTGTGGACCTTGACGTCTGCACCACATGATACGGTGTCACCCATGTTCTTTGTTTGCCCAGCAGTTTGAAGTGCGGCGTTGGCAGCATCCTGCTCAGTGTGTTTTTGCTCGTAGATCTAGGTCCTTCACTTTGTGGAGTCTGTAAGTTGTAAAACTCCACCATGTTTTGCTCCAAGTGTACCTGCTCATAGAGACAAGGCAGAGATCAAGTGTATGGGCCCTGTTGGTGGAAAACACCAACAGAACCAAAAGTGTATTTGTTCTTCTCTATCCTTAAGCATAGTGAGCAAGACAAAGTTGATGGATGATAAGTTCATGAGTGTAGCACTTATAACATTTGTCAGATCAGATAGCTCAACCTAATAGAAAGATAATGTATCTATGTATATGTCTTTTTTCTTTATATCTTCCCAAAGATTGAGTGTGCAACATTTTAGCTCATATGATTAGGAGTGTGGGATCATGGAGGTAGTAGTAAGAACAAAGATTAAAGGACTAAACATACTGAATCAGTTGGGTTGGTTAATTTGGAGTTATAAATCATACATGTTTGTCTCTTTATTCATGTGAACGCCAGAACCATGGAGAAGCTTATAAAAGTGATAGTCAAGTACCGTAAGATGTTACCTTATTTGAAGAGTGATGGTACAATATCACCTTGTGGAAGCTTTCCTTTCTTAGCGGTTGTGCATCGTGTTTGTGGCACCCTCCATGGATCATCTCTTATGAGCTACGTCTTCCTTGTGTAAATTGTTAAACTTGATGTGTCTCTCTCTTTGTCTCCAATGTGAGTTTATCTCAGGACTTCCCAGGTCGATATTGAAAGTTTTCCTACAGGGGTTAGTCCAACAAAATATCCAATATCTACTATAGCATACTATCGGCTCAAAAATCAACCTAGACACCATGTCTAAGTTGATTTAGGAGGGCATTTTAACCAAGCACCATGCTTAATTTAAAATCCCTTGGAAGTAAGATCATTATTCCTAAACTAAGCACCATGCTTATTTAAGAGATAAATGAAACTACTCCAAACCTAGACATATACTAAAGCAAACAAAGGTAGCATGAGAGCATTTATAGAGACCTACTCAAGTGGAGATGAAGTACTGTGATTAGTTTTTAACAAATTGAGTATGTCTCAAAGGTAGGGACAACCAACATAGCAACATGGCAAAGGATGTTTTTATGTAAAGTACTCCCCCAAGCTTGAATTTTTCAAAATTCAAGTTTGGATGAATGTAATTCAGTGTTGCATGATGATTGGTTGGACATACCTTATGCTTGTCATTCATCCAATCTTCTTGCTCAAATCCTGGAAAGGTTAGTGACAAGAATACCCAAAGGAATATTTTTACAATTATCCTTATATGCTCAATACACAAGGTAATGTTGCAGATAATGAAAAGCCCATGTTACGATCTGATCAGTGCTTACTTTAGGACACTAAGCTTGTCCTTAGGAAACCATCAGTTTATGTTGGCGAAGTGGTTCCCCTCCGACACCAACATTTGTATATCAAGATTAGCTCAACGAGATCTGCAATATTTATTATAGACATATGCATCGACAATCGCTCTTTTAAAGTTTTTGTAAATAGAAAGGAAGAGGGGGTTGGAGATCTCAAATGTGGTGATGTTGGAGAGACCAATAGATTGGGAAGATGTTGCATATGAGCATGGAGTAAACGAAGTGGCTATGAAATAAATTCCATGCTCATTAATGTTATCTTTGTCTCCAATCTGAATGTTTGGAGTTTCTTCCGGATTGGTCTCACCTATGTCCTCTTCTGTAGTTGGATGAATCTCATCTTCAAAGGGAGTCAAGAACTCACCATTTGAAATTGAGCCAAAGTCAGAATCCAATAAGGCTTCTTCCTTATCCATCCATTCTACACATTCTAGCCATTTCGAACTTGTGATCAGGAAAGGGGAGGTGTTAGAATTTTCTATATGGCTTAGCTCTCCTTCTATGACATTACTTGACATGTCATCCTCATGGTCTTCATGACTCTTATGGTTTGGTCGTCTCGATGGATTGCTAGGATCATCATGAGACTTAAAAGGAGAAGGATAAGAGGGGTCTCTAAGGTCAAGGATGGATTTAGAATTTGTGAACATGGAAGGGGAGCAGATAGAATTTTCTATATGGTTTTAGCTCTCCTTCACTTGATATGTCCTCCTCAACTTCTTCATAACAGGAACCAGGATATTCTCTAAGAGAACCATTATTGCAAGGATTTGAATTATCCCTGCTTGATGGTCTCTCATGGAACCAGAAGTCTAAACCATCAGCATTTGAAAGATTTAAGGTCGGAATTCCTTCCTCCCTTGGAGAATTTTGGGATATTGATGGTTTAGGATCGATAGCTAAAGTTTAGAATTGAAGTGGTTGTGATCTGGCTATTAAAACTTCTTCTTCTTGTCCAGGAACTGGTTCTTTCTCTTTCTCAGGGATATAAATGCTAGGAAACTTTCCACTCAATGAATCAATTAAATCCCTAGCTTCACTAGCAGGTAGGTGATAGAAGGACCCTCTAGAGGCTGTATTCAAGGTTTTCTTATTTTCCCTACTAAGGCCCTCAAAAAAGTGAATTAGAAGAACTTCTTCTGGAATAGAAAGCTTTGGGCTAGTGAGAGTAAGGTTAATAAAGCGGTCCCATGATTTGCCAAGAGATTCTTCTTCTAGTTGTCTAAAATAAATAATCTCACGTAGAAGTTCCGCCACTTTGGAGATTGGAAAATATTTAAAAATAAAACTATTATATAACTCCTTCCAATCTACATGAACACTCCCTACTTTAAGTTTATACCAATGTCTAGCTTTTCCTATTAAAGATAATGGAAAGAGCTTCCATTTAAGGATCTCATCGGACATGCCTTCTATGCGAAGGAGGTCACAGACTCAATAAAACTCTTTTAGGTGTGTGTATGGGTTTTTCTCACCTTCTCCTGAGAAAGGTTGTTTTTGAACAAATTCTATGTATTCGGGGTCTATCTCAAAACTAGATGTCATGATAGGCTTTGAAGATTTTGGTGGTTCGAGATGTGTGTCCGTAGGTCTATGAAATTCATAGATAGACATGTTTGAATTCATGATAGACCAGAGATCAAGGATTAGATAAGAAGAAAGAATAGCAGAGATAAGGCAAAGGATAAAAGGTAAAAAATATATATATATATATATATTAGAAAATGATTAAGCTAGTTCGTAGTCAACTCAGCAACCGTTTCCCCGGCAACGGCGCCAAAAATGCTTGTTGACACTTGTTAACACCACTTGAATACTAGGTTGTCATCCCAACATGGCACTAGGGTGTACTATGGTATTTATACGCACATAGATAAATTCGCAAGCGCACAGACACCGTTGTAGCTTTTACCCGGTTAAAGGTTTTATTGTATCCACAGGGAAACGGGAGAACTGATCTATGCTCTAACTTAACCTAGATAGATAGGTAGGTGTAAATAGGAAAGATAGTAGAATTGAATAAGAACAATATTAAAGGTAAGATAACAATGGGTGATAAGAGTAGAGAGTAGAGCAATCTAGTATATGGGCGATGGTAGGAGAACAGACAGAATAACTATGGTTTCTCTACTTCAAAGGGGTATGTCTATGTCTGGGACGAACCACGTGATAAGAATACACCACGCGGCCTACCACAAGATCCAGCTAGATAAGGGATATCCACAAGTAATCTAGGTCTAAGCACCATGCTTACACCTTTACTACAACTCTCACCTATAGCGTCCTATAGATTAAAGTACTCAAAAGAGTTGTGAACCATAACATACATGAATAGTAATTGCATAATGAATTAGAAGTAGATTACCAGAGTCATCCCATGAGCAAGCTTGATTAGAGCTTGATCATGGCGAAGTACAACCAGAGGAAGAACCGACAGGCCGGCCTCTCCTCCAATCCTCCCTCACTCTTCATCTCGCTACTATCTAGATCTACTATAGTTTAGAGATGAGAGGAGAGCTCTCATCTCCAAACCCTAGCTTTTGCTCTGCCTATGTAGAGGAAAGGTTATCCTTCGATGGCACCTCTCAACTCTACAATGAACTTGTTCTCCTCCATGGGCCAGGGGGTCTGCTTATATAGTCCCCTCAAGTGAATCTAGGCCGTTGGATCAAACCGACATTGATTGAACGGTTATCCTTGATCCTTTAGCTCGGTGGAACGTAATCCGCGAGACGGGTCCTGTTTGGACTCTGTAGCTGAGCGGGTGTTGACGGTCCTTAAGTGTCAAATTTAATTATCAAATAAACAAAGAAAAGGATCCAAATGAAATCAACATCTAGACTTAGGGTTTTATCTGACAGAATTCCATGAGTTTTGGTGTTTGTCTATTTCTGCAGGGGGTTATCAGGAAATACGGAAGAAAGGCCCACACGTTGAGATTACATAGAGATATTAACGTGCCGCGCAATTATCTTACATCTAGAAGACTCCAGAAGCCACGGGAAGGAAGCGAAGGCCGAACGGGGCCAGAGGCAGGGCGCCCACCCTCCTGCCCTAGGCACCCGCCCTGACTTGGAGCCCAATCAGGACTCTTTCTCTCAGGAGATCTCCACCGACCTAAAGGATCAGGAATAACCATTCCATCAATGTCGGTTTGATCCGACGGCCTAGGTTCACTTGAGGGGACTATATAACCAGACCCCCTGGCCCCTGGAGGAGGCACCCCTTGATCATTATTCATTATTCATAGACAGAGCAAAAGCTAGGGTTTAGAGATGAGAGCTCTCCTCTCTTCTCTAAACTAGAGTATATCTAGATAGTAGCAAAATGGAGAGCGAAGGAGGATTAAAGGAGAGGCCGGCCTGTCGGTTCTTCCTCCAGTTGTACTTCATCATGATCAAGCTCTAATCAAGCTTGCTCATGGGATGACTCTGGTAATCTACTTCTAATTCATTATGCAATTACTAATTATGTATGTTCTGGTTCACAACTCTTTTGAGTATTCTAATCTATAGGACACTATAGGTGAGAGTTGTAGTATAGGTGTAAGCTTGGTGCTTAGACCTAGATTACTTGTGGATATCCCCTGTTCTAGCTGGATCGTGTGGTAGGCCGCGTAAGTGACAGCTATGTTGGTCCTCTGTAGTCCACCTCTCGTTAGCAGGACGGGTAGGTTTTATCAGCCTAAGGATAAGCATCCTTTGTGCTGTACTCTTATCACGTGGTTCGTCCCAAACATAGACATACCCCTTTGAAGTAGAGAAACCATAGTTATCCGCTCTATTCTGCTACCATCGCCCATATACTAGAATTGCTCTACTCTCTATTCCCTTATTATCACTCACTGTTATCTTCTCTTTAATATTGTTCTTATTCGATTCCACCATCTTTCCTATTTACACCTATTTACTTATCTTGGTTAAGTTAGAGCGTAGATCAGTTCTCCCGTTTCCCTGTGGATACGATAAAACCTTTAACCGGGTAAAAGCTATAACGGTATCCGTGCGCTTGCGGATTATCTGTGTGCGTATAAATACCATTGTACACTCTAGTGCCATGCTGGGGATGACAACCTAGTATTCAAGTGGTGTTAGCAAGTTCAACAAGCATTTTTGGCGCTGTTGCTGGGGAAACGGTTGCTGAGTTGACTACGAACTAGCTTAATCATTTTCTAAAAAAAAATAAAAAAAATATATTTTCCTTTTATCCTTTTCCTTATCTCTGTTATTCTTTCTTCTTATCTAATCCTTGATCTCTGGTCTATCATTCAAACATGTCTATCTATGAATTCCATAGACCTACGGGCACACATCTCGAACCACCAAAATCTTCAAAGCCTATCATAGCATCTTGTTTTGAGATAGACCCCGAATACATAGAGTTTGTTCAAAAACAACCTTTCTCAGGAGAAAGTGAGGAAAACCCATATACCCACCTAAGAGAGTTTTATCGAGTCTATGACCTCCTTCACATAGAAGGAATGTCCGATGAGACCCTTAAATGGAGGCTCTTTCCGTTCTCTTTAACGGGAAAAGCTAGACATTGGTACAAACTCAAAGTAGGGAGTGTTCATGGAGATTGGAAGGAGTTACATAATAGTTTTCTTTTAAAATATTTTCCAATCTCTAAAGTGGCAGAACTTTGGCGTGAGATTATTTCTTTCAGACAACTGGAAGAAGAATCTCTTGGCAAATCATGGGACCGCTTTATTAACCTTACTCTCACTGGCCCAAAACTTTCTATTCCAGAAGAAGTTCTTCTAATTCACTTTTTTGAGGGCCTTAGTGGGGAAAATAAGCAAACCTTGAATACAGCCTCTAGAGGATCCCTCTATCACCTACCTGCTAGTGAAGCTTGGAATTTGATTGATTTAATGAGCGGAAAGTCTCCTAGCTTTTATATCCCTGAGAAAGAGACAGAACCAGTTCCTAGACAAGAAGAAGTTTCGATAGCCAGATCACAACCACTTCAATTCCAAACTTTAGCTATCGATCCTAAACCATCAATACCCCAAAATTCTCCAAGGGAGGAAGGAATTCCGACCTTAAATCTTTTAGATGCTGATGGTTTAGACTTCTAGTTCCATAAGAGACCTTCAAGCAGGGATAATTCAAATCCTCGCAATAATGGTTCTCTTAGAGAATGTCCTAGTTCCTGTTATGAAGAAGTCGAGGATGACACATCAAGTAAAGGAGAGCTAAGCCATATTGAAAATTCCAACACCTCCCCTTTCCTGATCACAAGTTCTAAATGGTTAGAATGTGTAGAATGGATGGATAAGGAAGAAGCCTTAATGGATTCTGACTTTGGTTCAATTTCAAATGGTGAGTTCTTGACTCCCTTTGAAGATGGGATTCATCCAACTATAGAAGAGGACATAAGTGAGACCAATCCAAGAGGAACTCTGAACATTCAGATTGGAGACAAAGATAACATTAATGAGCATGGAATTTATTTCATAGCAACTTTGTTTACTCCATGCTCATATGCAAAATCTTCCCAATCTATTGGTCTCTCCAACATCACCACATTTGAGATCTCCAACCCCCTCTTCCTTTCTATTTATAAAAACTTTAAAAGGGCGGTTGTCGATGCATATGTCTATAATAAATATTGCAGATCTCGTTGAGTTGATCTTCATATAGGTCAGCGTTGGAAGGGAAATCACTTCGCCGACATAAATTGATGGTTTCCCAAGGACAAGCTTGGTGTCCTAAAATAAGCACTGATCAGATCGTAACATGAGCTTTTAATTATTTACAACATTACCTTGTGTATTGAGCATATAAGGATAATTGTAAAAAATTCCTTCGGGTATTCTTGTCACTAACCTTTCCAGGATTGGAACAAGAAGATCAGATGAATGACAAGCAAGCACAAGGTATGTCCAACCAATCATCATACAACATTGAATTAAATTCATCCAAACTTGAATTCTGCAAAATTCAAGCTTGGGGGAGTACTTTACATAAAAACATCCTTTGCCATGTTGCTATGTTGGTTGTCCCTACCTTTAAGACATGCTCAATTTGTCAAATACTAATCACACTACTTCATCTCCACTTGAGTAGATCTCTATAAATGCTGTCATGTTACCTTTGTCTATTTACTAGTAAGTGTTAGTTTGGAAGTACTGCACATACTTCTATTGGCTTTTAAATTAAGCATGGTGCTTAGGTTAAATAGCCTTCCTTAATCTGATTAGACATGGAGTCTAGTTCGGATATTGAACTAAAAACTGCTTGTGTAGATATTGGTATATTTTTGTCGGACTAACCCCTGCAGAAAAAACTTTCAATATCGATTTGTGAAGTCCTGAGATAAACTCACATCAGAGACGAAGAGAGTAACACATGAAGTTTAACAATTTGCACAAGAAGGACATAGCTCATTCATCATAGAGAGATGATCCATGGAGGGTACCACAAACACGATGCACAACCGCTAAGAAAGGAAAGCTTCCACAAGGTGATACTACACCATCACTCTTCAAGCAAGGTAACATTTTAAGGTACTTGACTATCACTTTTATAAGCTTCTCCTTGGTTCTGGCGTTCATATAAATAAAAGAGACAAACATGTATGATTTACAACTCTAGGTTAACCAACCCAACTGATTCAACATGTTTAGTCCTTTAATCCTTGTTCTTAGTACTACCTCCATGATCCCACATGAGCTAAACTGTTGCACATTTAATCTTTGGGAAGATATAAAGAAAAAGGCATATATATATAGATAGATTATCTTTCCATTAGGTTGAGCGATCTGATCCAGCAAGTGTTTTAAATGCTACACTCATGAACTTATCATTCATCAACTTTGTCTTGCTCACTATGCTTAGGGTTAGAGAAGAACAAATACACTTTTGGTTCTGTTGGTGTTTTCCACCAACAGGACTTATGCACTTGATCTCTGCCTTGTCTCTATGAGCAGGTACACTTCGAGCAAAACATGGAGGAGTTTTATAACTCTCAGACTCTACCAAGTGAAGGACTTGGATCTACGAGCACAAACACACTGAGCAAGATACTGTCAACGCCGCACTTCGAACTGTTGGGCAAAGGAAGAGGTGCAGACGTCAAGGTCCGCACCTGAATCAAATGACACAGAACACAGTGAGAAGTCTTGTTAAGAAGACTTAAAACATTGAACCCTCGCCGAAAGGTAAGATCGGTAGTTATCCATATTTATCCTTTCTGCATTCCCTTTTCCCTTTAATTATTTATTTTCCTTAAATAGATTATTAGTTAAATCATGCTATCTTGAAAAGAAAATAAAAATGTTAAAAAATACTAAGCCCCATGTGCGTATACGAGTGGCATAAAACCCATAAGTACCTTCACTGTGGTGGCATAAAAATAAAATAAATATTTCTTTTCTGCTTTATAAAATAAAAATATAAAAATAGGGAGTAATATTTATTGAGGAAGCTCAACATGATGAAGGCTAGATATTTATGCTAACACTTAATTAGTTCCACAAGCTTTGTTGTCTATTTGAGCTCCACAGAATTTAAGAATCAAGAAGACTAGCAGACGGAGGACATTCTAATCGCTGTCAGAATGCTGCTGACTTTCAAGTACACCTCTGCCACCTGCTAGCTACATCAAGAGAAATTACGTCAAAATTCAGCTTGGGGGAGAGCACCTCCATTTATCTCGCTAAGTATTTCTACCTATCTTTATACTTATATTATGTTAGAATATTAAAATACAAAACTATGAAAAAACAAATAAAGATTTTGTGCTTATATATATATCTTTTGCTTAGTGTGTTTAATAAATAAATAAAGTGGCTATGCTAATCTGAATCTTAATAATGAAACTCTAGCATGGATATGATGAATAGTTGCTCTGCCTAATTTGCAAATTTGAAGTTCTCTCTCAAGTTTAGACATAACTGTTATAATTTAAAGTTTACTCTAGATCTAAATTTGTGGGATGAAAATTTGATGTAAAATCTAAGTTGTTAACGGATATGATATGAGAAGGTTGAGCTGTTGTTTATCTGTTCCTAGAGATGCTAGAATTCTAGAGAATTTTATCTTTGAAAAATCTTTAAAATATTGCATGATGAGTTCCTGTATGATGAGAGTTTAAATTCCTACCACAACCATATATACATGCTTGCTAGACTTTGAGCCACATATTTACTATTTACTACATATGAGCATTGAGTATGGTCAAGCTGTGTAGACCCTTAGGAGCTTGTCATGTGGTTAAATCAAGATTCACTTGCACGTTCACTCATATATGCTACTTCTACTCCGGAAGTACCATCCACATATATCCATCCATGTCCATCTCCAGAACCACCCAAAAATATTCTACTCCTAATCTGGGAGAGAATAGCCAAAAATATTTCTGTTTTCCCTTGTGAAATAAATGCTCAAGTTATCTTGCTACTACCACTTGCTATATTATCTCAAAAGATGAGTGCTCTGAAAAGAAAAAAAAGAGAGAAAAGAGAAGAAAAAAATAAAATAAAATAAAATAAAAACGAGGAAATAAAAAGGGGCAAGTGCCCGGAACCTCGAAAGAAAGAAAAAGTGAGACGAGAGGTAAAAATGGACGAGCGTCCGACAGTAGAATTAGGGGTACAAGAGACCCACCTGAGAGGAAAGAAAAAGAAGAGCATCTCATTCTCCTCATAAAGTTTCAAAAAGCAAGGAAGGTATGTATCCCCTCAAAAGAGCAAAAGTAGAATTAGACTTTCACCATTGTTATCACCACCATCACCATACACCATTCATTCACCACACATGCACATCTTGATTTGGCTTATTGATTTGTTTCTTTGGATTCATGGTTTGACTATACAATAAATGTCTTGTAAGTATGTATACTTTATCTCCCACCTATGAGCTCCAGATATTAAAGCCTTATTAGAGTAGGGTGAGAGAGAAGGCAATGTCACTATGACTTATACCACAAATACCATATATCTTGAGAGAAGGCATATACCATCACTGCCTTGGTAAGGATCCAGAAATACCACAAAAGAGAGATTTAGAGAGTCATACAAGGAATCTCTGAGTTTTATTTGAAAATCTGCAAAAACTCCAGAGCTATAGCTGATCAAGAATAAGGGACATGGCACTTGGCTAGACTGTACTATCTTTTAACTACTCAAGACAGAAGTGACGGTTACAAGTCCCATGGTGAAAGGTAAAGTAAGTAAGTTTTAGTTCTTGACAGTTTACTCTAACTCAGAGATGAGATCTTATTCAAAAGCATGTGTACCGTCAAATTTTTAAGATATTGCAACAACTTCTGATCCATTGTTGAGTCTATCCTTGCTCAGGGACGAGCAAGAGGTAAGCTTGGGGGAGTTTGTTGACGTTCCTTAAGTATCAAATTTAATTATCAAATAAACAAAGAAAAGGATCCAAATGAAATCAACATCTAGACTTAGTGTTTTATCTGACAGAATTCCACGAGTTTTGGTGTTTGTCTATTTCTGCAGGGGGTTATCAGGAAATACGGAAGAAAGGCCCACACGTCGGGATTACATAGAGATATTAACGTGCAGTGCAATTATCTTACATCTAGAAGACTCCAGAAGCCAAGGGAAGGAAGCGAAGGCCGAACGGGGCCAGAGGCAGGGCGCCCGCCCTCCTGCCCTGGGCGCCCGCCCTGACTTGGAGCCCAATCAGGACTCTTTCTCTCAGGAGATCTCCACCGACCTAAAGGATCAAGAATAACCGTTCAATCAAAGTCGGTTTGATCCGACGGCCCAGGTTCACTTGAGGGGACTATATAACCAGACCCCCTGGCCCCTGGAGGAGGCACCCCTTGATCATTATTCACTATTTATAGACAGAGCAAAAGCTAGGGTTTAGATATGAGAGCTCTCCTCTCTTCTCTAAACTAGAGTATATCTAGATAGTAGCAAGATGGAGAGCTAAGGAGGATTAGAGGAGAGGCCGGCCTGTCGGTTCTTCCTCTGGTTCTACTTTGTCATGATCAAGCTCTAATCAAGCTTGCTCATGGGATGACTCTGGTAATCTACTTCTAATTCATTATGCAATTACTAATTATGTATGTTCTGGTTCACAACTCTTTTGAGTATTCTAATCTATAGGACGCTATATTTGAGAGTTGTAGTATAGGTGTAAGCGTGGTGCTTAGACCTAGATTACTTGTGGATATCCCCTGTCTAGCTGGATCGTGTGGTAGGCCGCGTAAGTGACAGCTATGTTGGTCCTCTGTAGTCCACCTCTTGTTAGCAGGACGGGTAGGGTTTATCGGCCTAAGGATAAGCATCCTTTGTGGTGTACTCTTATCACGTGGTTCGTCCCAGACATAGACATACCCCTTTGAAGTAGAGAAACCATAGTTATCCTCTCTATTCTGCTACCATCGCCCATATACTAGAATTGCTCTAGTCTCTATTTCCATATTATCACTCACTGATATCTTATCTTTAATATTGTTCTTATTCGATTCCACCATCTTTCCTATTTACATCTATTTACTTATCTTGGTTAAGTTAGAGCATAGATCAGTTCTCCCGTTTCCCTATGGATACGATAAAACCTTTAACCGGGTAAATGCTATAATGGTATCCGTGCGCTTGCGGATTATCTGTGTGCATATAAATACCATAGTACACTCTAGTGCCATGCTGGGGATGATAACCTAGTATTCAAGTGGTGTTAGCAAGTGTCAACAGCGGGCGCCCAAGGGGGGAGGGCGGGCGCCCTGCCCCCGAGCCCGTTCGGCCTCCCGTTTGTTCCCGTGGCTTCTAGAGTCTTCTAGATGATAGAAAATTGTGCGGCATGTTAATATCTCTATGTAAACCCAACGTGTGGGCCTTTCTTCCGTATTTCCTGATAACCCCCTGCAGAAATAGACAAACACCAAAACTCGTGGAATTCTGTCAGATAAAACCCTAAGTCTGGGTGTTGGTTGCATTTGGATCCTTTTCTTTATTTATTTGATGATTATATTTAGTACTTAAGGACCGTCAACAGGGATTACGTAGGTGGCGGCTTCATCCGCTCCCAATTGGTGCTCCTACTCCCTTCAAGGTATTCCTTGATTGATTATAGGTTGTGTTGGTTGGTTCTTTGAGTGTGTGGTTGGGCGAATCCTCGATTCAAGTTGTCGGTTAAAGACGTTGGTTGGCTTTGAGTTTTATTTGTCAGGTTGCACTAGTTATCGCTGCTTGCAGCAAGTTATCCGGCTGTTCTTTAGCTAGTTATCGGTGTTCTTCCTACATCATGAAGATCAGGACAAGTGTCGCATCATCAAGGAAGTAGATATGCTGAGCGCCAAGATGCACTTGCTAATGAAGAGGCTCGATGATAGAGCTAGTGAGAAGAACGAGCTCGTCAATTACTCTCGTATGACTTATGAAGAATGTGGAGACACTAGGCATTCAGGCAACCACTGCCCAACACTCCAGGAGGATGTGAGCTACCTCAACAACAACAACTACAATCGTCCTCAACAAAATCATGGCTGGAATCAACAGAGGTCTAAGTACTCAACCAACTACTCCTCAGGTAACTACCAAGGTAACAACTTTAGCAATAATTTCAATCAACCACCTTTGAGAGAGTTAGTTGTGAATCAAGGAAAACTCATGGATAATCTATCTATGAAAATTTCATCCAGTGATAAAATTTTAGAGACAATGAATACTAGGATGGATAACTTTGCAACAGCAATTAAGAATCAACACAGCTTTAATAAAATGATTGAATCTCCAATATCTCAATTGATAACTGATGTTCCTACCGCTAACCAAGGAAAGATTCTGGGGCAACCGGAAGAATTAGAATGTGAAAATCTTGTCGATATATACAATGTAGGGAAGTATTTCAGGGCTGTATCAACTAGAGGCTGGAAAGATGAGTCCATGCCCGAGAAGAAAGGTGGTCCACGAAGGTCGGTCATCCCCATCAACATTGGAGGCAACCACTTCTTAGAAGTACTTTGTGACTTTGGTGCAAACGTTAACATCATGCCTAATGTACTATACGAGAAAATTCATGGAGACCCATTGTTTTATACAACCATGTGCTTGCAGATGGCAGACTAGACACTGTGCTACCCAAAAGGAATCCTTGAAGATGTCTGCGTCTAAGTTGGCTAATCATATGTGCCTGCGGACTTTATGGTAATAGAGACCGGAGGTGATGAGAGAGCACCCATCATCTTGGGGCGCCCATTCTTCTCCATTGTGTTGACGGTAGTTAACTCCTATTTTTAACTGTCAACATAACTTTATAACTTCAAACAAATGCTAACATAGGTTTAGAGGTTTGAACTAACAAATTCCACGAGTTTTGGTGCATCTATGTTTTGTAGGGGTTACACAGGAAAAGAGCTAAAGGCAATCCAATCAGTGAATAAAAGTACCTCAAATGATGAAGCAGACTGCACCATTACAACAGGCTCATCGTGATGATCGAAATCCATATATCATTTGCCCTATTTGGAG
Source organism: Sorghum bicolor (assembly GCF_000003195.3). Classification (NCBI taxonomy): domain Eukaryota; kingdom Viridiplantae; phylum Streptophyta; class Magnoliopsida; order Poales; family Poaceae; genus Sorghum; species Sorghum bicolor. The sequence continues at coordinate 42,046,226 of NC_012871.2, forward strand.
TCTCAAATGAAGGAATATGAATTTCACAAGAAAATACACTTTTCTTGAGTCTATAAGGTTTGAGACGACACTAGAACGAACGGGAAGGCAAACGGCCACAGGGGATGGGCGCCCGCCCCACCCCCTTGGGCGCCCGCCCGGCCATAGCAGCCAATCAGGCTCTGGCTCGCGGATTCCCAATCCACCGCCTTTGAGGATTAATCTTAAGCGCATGTTTATGTCGGTTAGATCCGAAGGCTATGGTTTCTCCTAGGGGGTGGAAAGATTAGTACCTCATCACTAGTTCAAGGAAGAGGAGGGGTCAGATGCCCCCTATAAATACAAGCCTGACCCCCATGGAGGAGAATCATTATGAGTTGTAGAGGTATCCCTCGAACGGATGACCTCTCTTCTCTAGAGAATTAGGGCTAGACATTCCAATGTAGTAGATTAGTTCTAGTCGGGGGTTAGGGAGAGCGGAGCTACGCTCTGGTTCTGGAGGTGTCTTCTTTAGAGTTTTGGTATGTCTTCATATCTCTTCATTGTAAGACTTATGCTTTAACTTATGCTTTAATATATTATCTTCTCTTTTTAATTTATGTCTATTTATGATTAGTGTAGTTGTTTTATCTTGGAATGGGATCTCTGTTTGTATTGAGTGCTCTAGTTATCCATGGTAATTAGAGTAGCAAACGCTAGTGTAGACGTGGTGTCTAGGCAATAGTTTACCTGAGGTTCCGCTCAATCCCACGGATAGTTGTAGTAGCCCCAGGGGTGATAGCCCTGTCAGGCCTTTGTAATCCACCACATTTGGATTGATGTTTCGTAGAGCTTTTTGGCAGCCTTCCCCTGACTACTTTCTTCCCAGTCTTATTCCAGAGTTGGAAAGGACCTTCTGTTCCAAAGTGCTATTGTGTGATTGCTATATCTTTTCATATTCTATTATCTTAGACCCTAAGTAATAGAGAAATACATAGGAACCTTGATCTTTCATATTATCCTCCCACTATAACTATCTATATATTAATCATTAAATTCTCTTATATTTGCTTAATTGAATTATCTTATAGTATATCATTTACCCCTGCTTAGTTTAGTTGATACTCTAAGTTAGTAGATGTAGGATAGTGAATTATTAGATTCTTAACCCTAGCTTCCCTGTGGTAAAATATAAATAATGATACTTGGAATACTCCTGGTAAAATGTTACAATGATGTTCTGTGCACTTGCGTAATCTTTTATAATTATTTTGCACTAATGAATGTCATTAAGCATTTTTGGCGCTGTTGCTGTGGGTTAGGCTTTTTGCCTATCTTTAGTGATTGCGTTAAGAAATGCCAACAAGCATTTTTGGCTTCGTTGCCGGGGAAGTAATTGGCATAATGATTCTAATAATGATCTTGATGTCTGCTAATTTAGTGTACCACTAGCTTTAGTAGGATTACCCTTTATTCAGTTGAGTGATAGACAAGACATCAGAAGCCGCTTCGACCTTGCGACAGGATTCCACAGGAATAAAGAACCCAGGGTGCTTGAACATTCATGATCCATCATTCTGGAACCCTGCCATCTCACAGGTTTCTATATACATATATATTTTCATTTATTCTAACCTTGTGTTGATTGGAGAAAAGGTCGTTGTCACAAGAATTCAACTCCCATCCCATGTGACGGATATTTACGCTATGCCATCATCCCAGTTGTGCATCATGTGTGATCAAGGTGAGATAGTCTTACTCATGGGCTTTAAACCTTGTGAGTAGTTATATTTTTATTTCCTTGCATACCACGGCATGTCTACTTAGAATCATTCATGCATCCACTTCATTTAGTTTTCTCATCCACATCATGTTTAGTTCCTTGCATGCACACAATTCATCTACATCTAAAAATATAATAATAATTCTCACTACGATCATACTCTATCATCACTATTGAGTAAATCTCTATAATCCTCTCATGCTACCTTTGTTTACTATAGTATGCGTAGGCTTTTGAAGTCTTTTTAGACACCTTTTAAAATTAGGCAAGGTGCTTAGTTTAAACTGTTGTTCTGACTTAAGTTAGACAAGGTGTCTATTTTAATTCTTGGAACAAAAGGTGTGCTGATCTTACTTCTAAAAGGATTTTAAATTAAGCATGGTGCTTAGGTTAAAATGTCTTCTTCAATCAAATTAGACATGGTATCTAGGTTGATTTTTGAGCCAATAGTATGCTATAGTAGATATTGGATATTTTGTTAGACTAACCCCTACAAGAGAATCTCAAATACAAACTGGGAAAGTCTTGAGATGAACTCACACTGGAGATGAAGGGAGACACAACTCACGCGTAGCTAAGAAGAAAGAAGGGTGCCACAAAACATGATCCATGATCAAAGTACTCACTCCATGGTGTTGCATTGTCTTCTCAACTACAAATTATCAGGAATCAAGAAAAGATTGCCAAGAAATGAGCATGTAACATTCTACACTCTCACCTCTAAGGTTGAGAAGCTGAGACATGAGGAAGAAGGCCAACTCCTCTAGACGATCCAACAAAGTTCTTCCTCATCACTCCACATGCTGGTTTGCAATCTCTAAATTCACTATTGCTTTATTTCTATGAGTTTGAGTTGATTCATAATGCCTATATTTAAGAATCAAACAATAAGATGGAAAAATAAAATGTGCTATGCTAAGTATGTTAAAACAACATATTTTAGAGCACCAAATGTGACCCTTAGCTTTGTGTTACAACAATGCCCTTGTCATTACTTGTATATTCCTTCGGGTATGTGTTGTCCACTGATGATTCGCAAGGATAAAGTAATAAGAGCTTAAGGTCCAAGCAAAAATTAGACAGAGAACAAATAATGGCAAGAAAGGAGTACAACAAAGGAGACAAGATAGCCAAGCAAGGAAAGCTTCCACAAGATGTTACGGCTTGAACATGCTTTAATACTAAATGTAACATCTCTTGGTAAGTTATCATGACTTCCAATATTTCATCCTTGATTTTCGCACACACGTAAGTAGAGAGCCAAACATGTTTTGAGTTACAACCTCATTTCATCCAATCTAATTAGCTCAACATGTACAGTTCTTTATGCTTGTTCATAGAACCACTTTCTTTATCTTGTAGTTTTTAATCCAATGATCTGAAATGTGGCACATCCTATCGTTTAAAGATGATAGTCATCATCATAAAGTTACATGCATAGATATACCATCCTTCCATAAAGTTGAGTAATCTGATCTGTCAAGTGTTTTAATGCTATAAGCTTGCTAATTATTTGTTCCTATCACCCATGTTTAGATTGAGCTAAACGCATAAACATCTACTTTATCTCATTCAATGTGCCAAAGGCTAGAGTATAATAAACATCTACTTTTCTCACCAACAGAGCCCTTGAACTTGATCTCTGCCTTGTGTCTATAAGCAGGACACACTTTAGTCAACTCATCGAGAATCCTACAAGTGTAGATCCTAGACCGATGATCATACACACTGAGCGAAGATGTTGCTAGCTCCCAGAACTAGTACTTGACTCCAACCCACTCGAAGAGCAATAAACATAGGTGACACCATCTCAAGAGGTGCTCCTATCACGGTGTTGACACCTATTAACTTACAAAATTTGTTAGCATTTATTTCTCCACCAGGTATGAATATATAGGGATTATTTCAAAAAGAACTGAAAAGAGGGATTTAAGTGCTAATGGGCCATGAATCTTATCCACGACGAAGGATGACACTAGAGGATTCAAGAACACTCAAGAAGACACCCGACGTGAGGGGGGAGCCAAAAGCCACTAGGTGGGGCCAGCCGGCCCCACCCTAGCGCCAGCCGCCCCCCTATGGTTAGGATTTGCCCCTCCTTCTGGAAGCTTCCTCCACCGCCTCTGAGGAGCCATCTTGGCTGCTTGTTAAGTCGATTTGATCCAACGGCGCGTGTTCATCTGTGGCAGAACCTCCTAAGTGTTTGGGCCCACCGACACCTGTCATTGTCCTGAGGACCTCTGACGGTGATGCCGGGGATCCTCCCACTCTAGAAGTCTGATGAGCATCTCAGGACGCTCATTCCACCGCTACCTGTGGCGTATCAAGCAAGCTCGTCCTGACCACTACTAATGGTCAATTAATGAGAACTTCTTCTTCTCGCCCTTACAGGATAGCAAGTGGCCACCTTAACAACAGGATCACTTGTTGCGAAGACATTGCAGTATCACAAACGACATAAGACCAAAATAATATTTCAGAGTAAAGCAGCAAAAGTATTACATAACTTAATTTACAAAAGTAGTTCTTTCAAATAGTAGAGTGTTATTACAAGCCAGGTCCAGCGGAACAACTTAAACTTTAGTACACAGATTACAAACTTACAGACCCTGCCCATGGGTGACGCTCACTCTTCCTCGTCGTCAACCTCGACGACGGACACACAACAGCGTCCGAAACATGTCGGCTCCTGAACTCCACCTGCAACAGGGGTTATAAAACCCTGAGTACGGGAGTACTCAACAAGACTTACCCAGCGGAAAAAAAGGAGAAACTAGGAATGCAGGCTTGGGGTAGACAAGGAGTGGCTAAGCAAGGAGCCAAATTGTTTTGCCAAAAAGCTTACTAATAGTGCATCCTTACTTTCAAGTTTTACCCACAAATTCCTCTCCTTAAGAGGTCGAGGAGTTCGAGGACAGTCTATCTAGTTGCTTCTCACAGACAAGTCTGTAAGTTTCTAATCCTTAATCAAAGTATTTACTATCCAACGGCCATAGCTTCATATCACTCTGAGTCCGGGAATTGGGATCCGAACCTCATGAGACATTTCCCCCTTTCTCATTTTATCACTTAGTTGCATAATTAACTATGATGACGGTCAGTGGATTGAGTCTCCCAATCGGGGAGCAACGACGATTCGAACCGCTTAGCAATCCAGCTGGAGTTCCTAACCACCCGACATATGTAGAACCAAATCTTGCGTATGTCAACCCAAATCAAGCTTTCCCCAAATTTGACTAGGTTTGCGGCACCCGAGAGCACAGTACTCCACCATCCTACAGCCGATCTAGATGTTTTCCAGTCATCTCAGATCCGTAAGGTGGGTACACGCTACTCTCGCCATCGCTTCACGCCCAGTGCGCGAGTAGCTGTTCGCGTCGAGGGATCACAAGACCGGGCTTACCGAGGGCAAGTGGCTAGTACTATAAATTCTCAACCCAGCGGGCCATCAACGGACCGGTCCTTAACCTACACAGTTAGAGACACTACTTTAAGACTCCATTCTTAAAGCAAGTCCACCGACCAGTCTCAAATTGAAACATCATTGATCATAAATGTATTCCACAACAACCCTTCAAACTTTTTTGTTTGAAAACCTATCTAGTAGCAGGGCTAAGCATCACTACGCAATTTTAAAATAAAATAGGTGTCAAGGACAGGATGACAAATATTAAGGTAGTAAATGCAGCAAGTAGGTTAACCCAATTCTCAACTACCTAATGTAGCATTTTCAATTCATAAGTGATAAAAGATTTAAAACATTGAAGGAGGGGTTAATGCATCCGGGGCTTGCCTTGGTTGCAGAGCGGAGAGGGACCCTCGGAGACTTCAAAAGTCTCAGATCCTACTTCCTCGAACGGAGCACCGACCTCGAGGTTCGGTTCAACGGTCGCTCCTTCGGTCACGTGCACTATACGCAAAGTGATGGATGCTCATGATATGCGTATGACAAATATTTAAGAAGGACCGAGTTAAGTACAACTAGCCTTCTCGGTGCAATACAGACAAAACAATAATTAAAGTTGTTTATAATTTTGGTTTCTTTACCCAAGAGGTTGCATCAGTAAACTAAGATTCCTCTTAATTCACAATTATCCTTAATTAACTAATTATTAATCCTTTCTACCTTAATTAATTATTAATTAAGTATTAATGACAGTAATTAAGCATTAATACCAAACAATAAGTAAATGCCAAAGGTCATTAAGGCTAATGACCTCAGGTCATCACACAATTCTAAAATCACTCAAACCCTAATATTGAGAATTTAAACTAATTATTATCTAATTATTCTAGAATTATTATTTAACTACTAATTAAGGGTTTAATAATATTTTATTCAAACAGTATCCAAATGCCACCAAATTTTGTGTGAAGCCAGGGAATAATATTCAGAGGCATCCCACAAATTTTGGTGATTTTTGGACATGCAATTAAATTATTAAAATTCATAGAAGTTTTATTTGCTAATTAAAATAGGCAATTTTTATACACATGCAAACTACCAAAAAGTAGAATCTAATATTTTTCCCATGTTCTATTCATTTTATGGAATCTATACAAAAATTTCCATGATTTTTGAATCGGTATCAAATTTTCTACACAAAATCAAACATACATCACATTTTGTAAAAAAAGAAGAAAACACTATGCTGCGAGCGGCCCGGGAATTCGGCACGCAGGCCAGCCCACGCGCGCTCGGCCCAAACACGCACTGCGCGCGCCCTCGCCTCCACTCACGGCATCGCTGACAGCGGGCCCCCGCTGTCAGCTTCGTCTTCAAGCTTCGGCCGGCCAAATCAACGGCACGACCGAGCCATCCGCGCCATCTCCGCTCCATCGCGCACCTCTGGACCCCTTGAGCACTCGTTCTCTCCTAGCCTAGCCCCCGTGGCCACGGGCACGGCGGACGGCCGCGTCGGCCGGGCAAACGCCGGCCGCTACAAGCGAGTAGAACGCTAATTGGATGGCGTATAAGCATCGGTGGCTCACCGCGACTTCAGCGAAGCAAACGACGGCGGTAGAGGAGCTCGGAGCAGGCCTAGCCGCAGTGAGGTGCTCGCGGCGACGCTTTTACCGGAGTTGGGAACGATGGCTCGGAGTGGAGCTACGGCAGGTTAGAGCTTGCGCTCGGGGGCGCAATCAATGGCTAAGAGCTTGGCGAAGCTATTGGAGTGCTCGGGTGGCTTGGAAGGGAAGCAGGCGAGGTGAACTTGGGGAGCGGAGTAAGTTCGTCGGCGTTGAGTGGAAAGGAGGAAAAATGAGGCGGCCAGGTAGTGTGGTTGCTAAGGGGAGTGGATGAGCACGCCGGGGGCTTGTCCACTTCATGGCGGGCTCGCGCAGCCAAGCAGCTACGTGGCTAGGCACGTGGCGGCGCGTGCGAAGGCGGCACTTGCCCGCCCTGCGGCCGCGGTGGACGGGCTCGTGATCCTCATCGGATCACTGTAGCCGTCCCTTATCCCCTCTTCTCTGTTTTTTGCAAAATTCACCCAAAAATTGAACTGGAGCCAATTTTTCACCAAAATGAAAGTTGTGCAAAATTTTACAAGCTACAAAACTCCTTTTGGTGACCAAGGCTAATTCTGAGTGGAAATTGGTGAATTTGACAAAACAGTTTGAAATTCAAATCTCAATTTAGGGAAATTCAAATTTTTGAATTGGGGGCAGATCAGAATTTCCAAAATTACTTTTGATTTTCTAGAACAACTTGAAAAATTCCCAACATGATAGTTGTTCAACTTTTTGAGCTCTACAACTTTCATGTTGGTCACTTTTCAAGATTCCAAATAGATTTTGAATTGGAGATTCAAATTGGAAAAAGAGGACACTTTCTGGAAATCTGTATTTTCACAATTACTTTGAATTTTGTATTGAAACTTCAAAAACTCAAAACACCAAAGTTGTACATCTTGACAAGATCTACAACTTTGCTTTTGAACTCAACTTCAAATTTTGCTTAGTTTTTAAATTGCACAAATGGGGGCAAAACAAGGCTTTTTAAAAATCAGGGTTTATCCCCCCCATTTCTCTCGGAAATCTTCCACCCTAGGAATTATACAACCAACACAAGCATCACTTCACAACATAAGCACACTTTAATTCCGTAAGCACAAACAATCAAAATAAACTTGTTTTAAGTTGATGCATAATAATGTGCTTAACAGGTATGCGATGCAATGCTCATGATGACATGATCCTGTTTTAGTAACCGTAACATCAGGGATGTTACAGCCCTTCCCCCTTAAAGAAATCTCATCCCCGTGATTTAAAGCCTTAGGGTATGTAATGGAAAAGGAAATTTGTCAAACTATTTCACTTTCAACCTTTTCATAATACAAGAAGTTGGGGAAGACTACTTAATCATAAACACATATGTACATTAAGTACATGGTTTTGGCTACTCTTTTCCTTCACTAGAGTACACTTCTCATTTATTGGATGTTGTCTTGAAGAGAAGCATGGAATTTAGGAAAATTCTCCATTAGATAATCTTCAGATTCCCATGTGGCTTCCTCTTGAGAGTGCTGGCTCCATTGCACCTTGTACCACTTGGTAGTTGTTCTTCGAGTAACTCTATCTCTTTGGTCTAATACTCGGATAGGGTATTCCGCATAAGTCAGATCCGGTTCAAGTTCCACATCTTCGATATCTTGAACTTGGTCCGGTACCCAAAGACACCTTTTCAGTTGAGACACATGGAATACATTGTGTATCCCGGATAATCATTCAGGCAGTTTAAGGCGGTAAGCTACCTGTCCACATCGGTCGATGATTGGAAACAGACCAATGTAACGAGGTGCTAATTTGCCTTTAACGCCAAAATGATTTACTCCTTTCATTGGGGATACTTTCAGATACACATGGTCACCTTTGGCGAACCTTAAGGGTCGACGTCTTTTATCGGCATAGCTTTTCTGTCGGCACTGAGCAATCTTCAAGTTATTTTGGATTTGTTTAACTTTGTTCTCAGTTTCTTTCACTAAGTCAACCCCAAAGAAGCACCTTTCTCCAGGTTCTGACCAATGTAGTGGAGTCCGACATCGACGGCCATATAGTGCCTCGAAGGGAGCCATCTTAATACTTTCTTGGTAGCTATTGTTGTAGGAAAACTCTGTTAGAGGCAAGCAGTCATCCCACTTATCTAGAAAATTCAGGGCACAAGATCTTAATAGATCTTCTAGGGTTTGATTCACCCTTTCTGTTTGCCCACCTGTTTGAGGGTGGTAGGTTGTACTGTATAAAAGCTTAGTGCCCAAAGATTCATGTAAGCATTTCCAGAACTAGGAGACAAATTGTGTGCCTCTATCTGACACTATTGTCTTTGGCACCCCATGCAGACTTAGTATATGATCAAAATAGATCTTAGCATAGGTGGAGGTAGGATATAATGTCTTTACAGGCAAGAAGTGTGCTGTTTTGGTGAGACGATCCACAATGACCCAAATTGAATCAAAGCCTTTGGCCGTCTTGGGCAACCCTACTATGAAATCCATACTAATATCATCCCATTTCCATGCTGGAATAGGTAGAGGTTGCAACTCTCCAGCGGATTTGAGATGGATAGCTTTGACCTTTCGGCAGGTATCGCATTGGGCCACATTGCGGGCTATTTCTATTTTCATTTTCGTCTACCAAAACCTTTGCTTTAGGTCCTGATACATTTTATTACTCCCCAGATGAATAGAATATCTGGTAGTATGAGCTTCATCCAGGATTTGCTGACGTAGCTCAGGTACCTTTGGAACCACTAACCGGTTTTTGAACCAGATTACTCCTGCATCATCTACCTTAAAGTCAGTGGGTGCTCTATTAGAAATTTTCTCTTTAAGATATTTCATGCCTTTGTCTTCCTTTTGTGCCTCTATGATTTGAGCTTCAAGATTGAAATCAATCTTTAGATTGGCAAGGCTTTCTTGAGAAATCATTTCTATCCCCAAATTCTCTAGCTCTTGGCACAAAGTTATATCTTTAGGCGTCACTGCTAAGCAATTACAGTGAGCCTTACGACTGAGGGCATCAGCTACTACGTTCGCCTTGCCAGGGTGATAATGCACCTCAAGGTCGTAATCTTTGATCAATTCTAGCCACCTTTGCTGGCGCATATTAAGTTCAGCTTGAGTAAAGATGTACTTCAAGCTCTTGTGATCTGTGTATAAGTGACAAGTATTCCCCAACAGATAATGGCGCCAGATCTTTAATGCATGTACTACAGCGGCTAGTTCAAGATCATGGGTCGGGTAATTCTCTTCATGTGGTTTAAGCTCTCTGGAAGCATATGCAATTACTCGACCCTCCTGCATTAGCACACAGCCTATCCCTATCCATGATGCGTCACAATACACATCAAAGGGTTTTTCAATATCTAGCTGGGCTAAGACAGGTGTAGTTGTCAATAATCTTTTCAGAGTCTGGAAGGCTTGCTCACATTCAGGTGACCAAACAAATTTTGTTTGATTCTTGAGCAAGGTCGTGATTGGTTTAGCGACTCTTGAAAAGTCCGGGATAAAGCGACGGTAATATCCCGCCATACCTAGAAAACTACGGACCTCATGTACCGTAGTCGGGGCTTCCAATTCAACACATCTTCTACTTTACCTGGGTCTACAGCCACTCCCTCCGCTGATAATACATGACCCAGGAAATGGACTTTGTCTAGCCAGAACTCACATTTGCTGAACTTGGCATATAGTTGATGCTCCCTAAGACGGGTCTGCACAATTCTCATATGTTCAGCATGTTTTTTCTTAGTTTTGGAATAGATCAAAATGTCATCAATGATGACGACCACGATTTTGTCCACCTCTGGCATGAAGACAGAGTTCATCAAGTACATGAAATGGGTCGGTGCATTGGTCAACCCAAAAGACATCACCAAGTATTCGTACAGCCCATAACGGGTTGTAAGAGCCGTTTTGGGTACATCCTCCGGCCTGATTTTGATTTGAGGGTACCCTGATCTCAAATCAATCTTTGAGAATACTTTGGCCTCGGCTAACTGGTCAAATAGTAAGTCAATACGGGGCAATGGGTACTTGTTCTTAATCGTCACCTCATTCAGGGGACGATAATCGACACACAGTCTTAATGTTTGATCTTTCTTTTTCACAAATAAGGCTGGGCAACCGCATGGAGAGGAACTGGGCTGAATAAAACCTTTTTGCAACAACTCTTGTAGTTGGGTTTTTAATTCGGCCAGTTCTTTCGGTGCCATTCGGTAGGCCCTTTGAGATATTGGGGCTGTCCCTGGTTTCAATTCTGTACTGAACTGGACATCCCGGTCCGGTGGCAGACCAGGTAGATCATCAGGAAACACGTCCGGAAAATCTCGAACCACCGGGATATTTTTGACTACAGCCACATTAGTGGCATGAACCTGCCCAATTGCCCGTTTGGGAGTAGCTAACTGGATTAGAAGGTAAGAATTCTCATTGGGCAAGGGCATCTTAATGCTTCGATGTAAGGTGTCTGGCACAACCCCTCGTTGTGCCATCCAGTTCATGCCTAGTATGACATCAATCTCCTGGTCTTTAAGAACAATCATGCTAGTGGGAAAGCTATGCCCACCAAATTCGATGGGTATCCGTTGAAAAATTTCTTTAGAACTCAGCCGTCCCCCTGGCGACTGTATATAAAAATGATCTTGTGTTTCTCCAATGGGTATGGCATGCTTCATCACAAAGGTGCGGTTGATGAATGTATGAGATGCACCAGAATCTAAAAGCATTAAGGCAGGATGTTTCGCAACAGGAAACGTACCCATCATTACCGGTTCTCCTTCCGGTATTGTCTCCACCTCTGTATGGAAGACTTGTCCCACTTTCTTGGCTGGCTTACCCCCTTTGCATATTTTGTCCTTTTTGAGCCCCAATTTTGAATTGGCTCGGCTGGGGTTGGCCAATGGGTGGCCTTTAGAAAGTGGGGTTGGTTTGGCGGGGGTACGGTCATTCGTTAGAAAAATGCCCAGGCTTACCAAAATTGAAACAAGGATAATTGTGGTTGGGCGGAGCAGTGGGACGAACACCTGGGGCGTTCGGCTGGCGTGGTGCAGTGGCGATGGCAGTAGGTCGAGGATATACCTGCTGCCCGGGTCTATATTGTGGAGGGGGAAAAGGACCACGATAAGGTGACGGCGCTTGAAAGCGTCCGTGGCCCTATGGATGATAAATGATTCTCTGGCGCTTTTGACCGCGACCAGAGAAGGAGGAAGAAGCGGCCTTCTTGGCTTCTTTGTGTTTTCTATTCTTTTCTTCTGAGGCGATGGCAATATTTACCTCCTCGTAGAAAGTAGCATTCTGACACGTGGTCATCATGGTCTGGAGTTTGGTATTGCGACCACGCATGAAACAGGCCTTCTTCTTTCTATCCGTGTTCACATGATCCATGGCATACTGAGAAAGATGATTAAATTTTGCCACGTACTCCATCACACTCTTATCGCCTTGCTGCAAGGCGAGAAATTCTTCGGCCTTCATGGCCATAAGCCCCTCGGGGATATAGTGGGCGCGGAACGCGTCGTTAAATTCTGTCCAGGTGACCTGGTGTCCTGGACCTTGGATAGCTAAGAAGTTCTCCCACCAGGCACCCGCAGCTCCCCGAAGCTGTTGAGCTACGAACAGGGGCTTCTGAGTTTCCGAACATCGGATCAGACTGAACTTGTGCTCCATGGTCCGGAGCCAGTCGTCGGCCTCTAACGGCTCATCAGCCTTGGTGAATACCGGGGGCCTTGTCTCGGTAAAGTCCACGTACCGAGTTTCTCCCTCCCCATTGTGCTGTGCTCTGAAGTTTGGGGCGGGGGTGTGGTTGGCGTTGTGCTAACTCGCGCAACAAGCGAGCGTTGTCGGTAGTGGCACTCAAAAGAACAGCAATGGCGTCTGCCAGGGAGGGTGGAGCAGGTGGAGGGTTGGGGATATCATCCCCTCCCTGAGAGGACCCGGCTCCATCAGATCCACGAGTACGCATCGGCATCTGCTACAAGAATCATAGGTACTTGTTACCACATGGAATCCATAACTTAAGACATATCTTACATACTTCCATTTATTTATCAAACATCAGTTCAACACACTGGAAACAAACGAGTACAACTTCTTAAACTGAAAGAAAAATCTATACTACAGACTCGACCCCACTACGGTAGACTAGGAATCCTTCAACGACATTGCCTGCGACTTCACCGAACTAGTCGGTGTGGTCAGAGCCGTAGTCCGGGTCGTCATTGTCATCGTCATGGTTACCCCCCGAGTTACTGAGGTCTTGGTCGGGTTCCCCATCATCCACCAACACTCCGTCCGTGTCCATCTCCCCTTAACCTGGAGGTGGATGGAGCTGATGATATAGGTCGAATGCAATATCACGGTACTGCATCGCCAAGTCGTTGACGGTATCTAGATGATGTGCCAGCTCGAGCTTCTCCAGCTGTAGTTGGTCTTCCCGCTGCCACGCGACATCCCTCTGCGCGGTGACAGTGGCCGCCATCTTCACGTACAGGTCTTTAATATACTTGGTTTTGTCCAGCTTAGCCTTCAGTCTGGTCAGCTCGTGCCTGTGTGCGCTCCTGGCCTCCTCTTCTCGGGCAATAGCGGCATTCCTTTCTTCCACCATACGGGACAGCATCGCCTCGCAGTTCTCGGTGGCTTGTTCTTGTTTTGTTAGTTGAGCTTTAAGTTCGCCAATCTCCATGACATTGTACATCCTTTCTCTCGTCACTTCAGTTAGCTCGGCGGACAACCTTTTGTTGACACCGTTTTTGGGCACGTGTCTGGGATGGCAGGATAAGGTGGCAGTACGACGTTTACAAAGTGGGTTACCGATGAGGATGGTTGCCGATGAGGGAGAGGTTGAACGTGATTAAGTCCACAGGCAGTAATATGGTGCCGATGTCTAGATAAGAAAGTCTGCCGATGACTATGGCAAAGGGTCTGCCGATGATGCAAAGAGGGAGTCCGGAAGCTGCCGGTCGTTATGTGGAGGAGTTTCAGTTTGTCACGAGGGGTAGTTTTGTTATTTCCTTAATTATTTGCATCGTTTTGTATACGGATTCCGTGTAATTTGGAATTCGAATTCTAATCGTGTCTGGTTGTAGCTCTTTGAGCAGGGTATAAATGTAGACCCTAGGGCCTTGTAATAGATCATCAATCAAGAAATCAATCAAACACACGTTTTTACTCATATTCCAACATCTACTTTTCGACGACTTCGTCACACTTTTTCCTTTTATTACGAGTTCTTAGGAATTCGCCGACTTAAGCTCGGCGTGTTCTCGAGTTCCGCGTGAGTACCTCTTAGCCGTGACATCCGGGCGCATCGCTGTTGTCAGGACTAAAGTATTCGAGTTATCACCTTTGCCGATAGTAAGGTCAAATCGGCTGGCATGCCTTAACGCTTGAATCGGGTATTAGCCCTTTGTGTTTGCAGACCAGTTTTGCATCAACACATCTTTTGGCACGCCCGGTGGGACCAGATTCAAGATCAAGATCAACATGTCGATCTCTGACCTCGATCAAGAGAACGTCATCCCCGTGACGGAGGCCAACCTCAAGGATGAGCAGAAGCAAGCTATTGCCCAAGCCATGGAAGAGTTCAAGCAGCAATGCCTGAGGCCTTTCAGCATAAACAGGAGCGGCGAAGTGGTCCAGAAAGATGCACTGCCGGCACCGCGGCAGGTTACCTTTGACGCCAATCCTGGCAAGCTTCAAGATATGGTTGACAATGCCATCAATCGAGCGTTGATTAACCAAGCTGGTGTACTGTCTAATACGGTTTTCAATGCCGTGGCAAGAACTTTCAAGGAAGGACAAATCCCACCAGATTATGTGGGCCCCTCCCATCATCAGCCAACGGCACCAGAGGTCACGGCTCCATCGGCTGCCTTGACGAATGCAAGTGCACAATCTGCCGTCCCTCCAAGTACATTGGGGACTACTGGTGCACTATCTATGCCGATGGCAACCAACCCACAAATTTCAGTTGGGCAGCATAAACTGACAACAGATATGTTGGCATCGGCAATGTCAGGGTTGACTCTTCCTCCCAACTGGTGGGGATACGGTATGCCTCCAGAGTTGACGCCGGGAACATCACAAATAACTGACATGAGGGGCAAAACTCCTATGACATCGGCACCTCCCAATGCGCCGGTGAACCAGAGTCCTCGGTATACCACAACTACTACTGCGAGGCCTCACACTGGAAATCCTCAAGATTCAATGTTCCAGATGCCCAACGCATCGGCAGAGTCAATGCTGATGCAACAGAGGCCTATGGCCCAGTCGGGGTATGTCAATTCAACGACGGTACCCAATTACCAATCATCGGCAGCACCTATGCCGATGAACGCTAATAATGGATGGCTTGGACAGCAAGCCTTTCCACAATCGCCCCAGCAGAGTTACCAGACTACGGGGTTCCAGCAAGGGCAGGTCTATCCCGGGTTCCAAGGTCAGGGGATTCCCAAACAGCCAATGAATTTTGGACAACAACTCGGAGGACAGCCAATCGGTGGACAGCAGCTTGGTGGTCCGCAGATTGGAGGACAGGTGATCAATACAATGTTCCGTGCAGAACACGTCCCGAACAGACACGTGGAGGTTCGCCACCAAGTGCCAGATCCGCAGCCGCCTCATCGGCAAGATGCCGATGCATATTGGGCCGATAAGATTGCTGAAGTAATGAGGGAACAATTTGGGATAAAACCCAAAGTCAACACTTATTCTTATCGGACACCGTATCCTCCCGCGTATGATTTGATCCCGCTTCCACATCGGTACAAGGTACCGGATTTTACAAAGTTTTCCGGACAGGACGACACGTCAACCATGGAGCATGTCAACAGGTTCATTATTCAATGTGGAGAGGCCGGTAACAGGGACGAATTGAGGGTTCGTCTATTTTCATCATCATTGTCTGGATCGGCCTTTACTTGGTTCATATCGTTACCTCCCAACTCAGTAATTACTTGGGCCGATCTAGAGAAGCAATTCCACAAATACTTCTTCTCGGGGGTTCATGAGAAGAAGATCACCGACTTGGTCAAGTTGAGGCAACGTAATGATGAGTCGGTTGAGGGATTTGTGCAGAGGATACGAGAGGTCAAGAATAAATGCTATAGCGTGGTTCTGGATGATCGGCAGCTAGCCGATTTGGCTTTCCAGGGTTTGTTGCCACATATCAGGGATAAGTATGCCTCTCAGGAGTTCGAAAGTTTAAGTCATTTGGTGCAGAGGATTTCTGATCAAGACATCAAGCCTTTTGAGCCTAAGAGAGCATGGAATAAGAAAGTGTCATTTGTCGATGAAGCAACAAGCTCAGATTCTGATGAAGAACCAGTAATCGGTTTGGCAGAGTGGGTAAAAAACAAGAAGCCGATGTCTTGTCCTTTTGGACAGAAGGAACCAGAGAAGTTTGCTTTTGACACCGCTAAGGCCGATAGGATATTTGACTTTCTACTTCAGGAAGGTCAGATCAAACTGTCACCTAACCATGTGATCCCATCGGCAGAAGAGTTGAAGAGGATGAGATATTGCAAGTGGCATAATGCAACTTCCCATGACACCAACGAGTGCAAAGTATTCAGACAGCAGCTGCAATCGGCTATAGAGTCAGGGAAAATCAAGTTTGACAGTTCCAAAGCCCAGAAGCCGATGAAGATAGACCAACATCCTTTCCCGACAAACATGTTGGATGCTAAGGGGAAGGCTAAGGTCTTAACATCGGAGACAGCTGAGAAGAGTGCATCGGTAGATCCTCAGCATCAAGTTACTACTGCCGATGCAAGAAGTAAGGGCTTGGTCCAGGAAGGAACTAGCTCAGGAAGGCTTCCTCGATCTGGTATCGTCATAACTCATAGAAGGCCTCGAGAAAAATGGCAACAACGGGAAGATCGGTATCGGGGCCAGCAGGAAGATTATCAACGGGAAGAAGAAAGACGCCGACAGGAGTGGAATCGGCACAGGGATCATTGGAATTGTCCCTTCTTCATCCATTGTTGGGAGGAGAATATCAAGCTTCCTACTGTCAGAAACTGCCCTGAGTGCAACGGTTATGATCGGTACGATAGGATCGATCGGCATTATCATAATGATGAACGGCGATTTAATGGGCCGATCAGAGGAAGGGTGTCAGTTCATGACCGGCTGGGGGGCAGATATAGCGGGCACGACAGACTTAGTGACCGTGTCCAGTATTTTCCCAGGAACCAAGAAGAGCTCGAGGGAATGGCTGATGCGCGGGTTCCCGATGAATTCATATTTTGCAGGGATGCTAACACGCATCGTATGGAGTCAAGGGAGAACCGACGCCCGACGGCAAGGCAAAGGCCACTTCCTCCATGGTGCCTGGAGGATTAACCAAGACACAGAAAAGGAGATTACAACGTGAAAGGCAAGAAGAGCTAAACAAGGGAGAGAACCCTGGAAGTCGGCAGCCATCAGACACTAAGAGGGAAGGTCCATCGGCAGGCGTCAACATGGTCTTCATGTTGCCGATGGAGTTTCTTGCACCAGCCAGTGATGATGAGTTGGAATTTTCTGATCAGATAGCTCAGTTGGCTCTAGATCCGATGACGGCTATCTTTGAGAAACCTGCCGATGACGAGAGGCAGCATCTTAAAGCTCTGTTCCTCAAAGGAAGGGTTGATGGGCAGCCAATGACCAAGATCCTAGTTGATGGTGGAGCTGCTATTAATATTATGCCGTACGCAGTACATCGGAAGCTTGGGAAAGGGGATCAAGATTTGACCAAGACCGATATGATGCTCAAAGACTTTGAAGGAAACGTGTCTCCAGTCAAGGGGGCGATATGTGCAGAGTTGACCATCGGCAGCAAAACCTTGCCGACAACTTTTTTCGTGATCAGCGGAAAAGGTGCTTACAACTTATTATTGGGAAGAGATTGGATTCATGCCAATTGCTGTATCCCATCTACAATGCATCAGTGCTTGGTTTAGTGGGTAGGTGACAAGATTGAGATTGTCCCAGGAGACTCTTCTTATGTTATCGCATCAGCAGAAGCGGATACTTACGAAAGGACCAGGTGCATTTCAGGAGAAGTTTGGGAGAAAGATTTTCTCAAAGTTGCCGATTATGAGATTCCACCGATCCAAGCAGTCGGTTCTGACGACGGTTTTTAATGGATAGATTCGCCGATGATGGGAAATTAGGCCAGGGATTCACATCGGCCGATGATTTGGTAGAAGTAGATATAGGTAGTGGTGATAAGCCTAGGCCTACTTTCATTAGTGCTAAATTAGATCCTGAGAGTAAGCAACAATTGACTAGTTTGTTAAAGGAATATAAAGATTGCTTTGCTTGGGATTATACTGAGATGCCTGGTCTAGACCGATCAATTGTTGAACATCGGTTACCCATCAAGTCTGGATTTCGGCCACATCAGCAACCAGCCCGCCGATGTAATCCTAACATTCTACCTGATATTAAGGCCGAAATCACTAAACTTATTGAAGCTAAGTTTATTCGGCAGTGTCGGTATGCCGAATGGATTTCCAATGTTGTTCCGGTTTACAAGAAGAACGGGAAGCTTCGAGTGTGCATTGATTTCAGGAATCTCAATAAAGTTACGCCGATGGATGGATACCCAATGCCTGTCGCCGATCTACTGGTTGATGCTGCGGCTGGTCATCGGGTCATCAGCTTCATGGATGGTAATGCAGGTTACAATCAAATATTCATGGCGGAGGAGGATATTCCAAAAACCGCATTCAGGTGTCCTGGTCATGTTGGGCTATTTGAATGGATAGTCATGACTTTTGGGTTGAAGAATGATGGTGCTACTTATCAAAGGGCTATGAATTTTATATTTCATGAGTTCATCGGCAAGCTCGTAGAGATTTATATTGATGATGTGGTAGTTAAGTCTGGAGATTTCTCAAAGCATCTTGCCGATTTACAAAAAGTGTTAGAGTGCACAAGGAAGCATGGATTGAAGATGAATCCCAACAAGTGTGCATTTGGTGTATCGGCAGGACAGTTTCTTGGTTTCATGGTACATCAGAGGGGTATTGAAATTAGTCGAAGATCTATTGATGCCATCAATAAAATAGTGGCCCCTACCAACAAAACGGAGCTCCAATCCTTGATCGGCAAGGTAAATTTTATCAGGAGATTTATATCGAATTTGTCTGGTAGGATTCGTGCTTTCAGTCCTCTTCTTAAATTGAAAGCCGATCAAGAGTTTATTTGGGGAGAAGAACAGCAGTTGGCTCTCGATGAAATCAAGAAGTATCTAGTAAATCCTCCAGTTCTAGTTCCACCTCAACAAGGGAAGCCCTTCAGATTGTATTTATCTACCGATGGATTGGTTATCGGTTCAGCTTTAGTTCAAGAATTTGAAGGGAAAGAAAGGGTAATTTATTATTTGAGTAGGAGGTTGATTGATGCTGAAACCAGGTATTCGGCCATTGAGAAACTATGCTTATGCTTATATTTTTCATGTATCAAGCTGAGACATTACCTGTTATCGGCCGAATGCACTGTTGTTTGCAAAGATGACGTGGTCCGATACATGCTATCTATGCCGATTATGAGTGGTAGGATCGGTAAATGGATTTTAGCGCTGTCGGAGTTCGATTTGCGTTACGAATTGGCTAAGGCAATCAAAGGGCAAATTATGGCCAATTTTGTGACTCAGCATTGCGGTCTAGTGGAAACCTTGGAAATTGTACCCTGGACGCTCTTCTTTGATGGATCTACCTGTGACCGGGGGGCAGGAATCGGCATTGTATTAGTTTCCCCTAAGGGGAGGAAGTATGAGTTTTCCTTGCCGATTGTTTCCACATCAACAAATAATCAGGCTGAGTATCAAGCTCTGATCAAGGGATTGGAGTTGTTAAGAGAAGTTCGTGCTGATGCTGTTGAAATATTCGGGGATTCTATGTTGGTTATAAATCAATTGGCCGGAAGCTATGAATGCCGAAGTGAAGTTCTCATAACTTATTTCGAGAGAAGTATGCAACTATTAAAGGAATTCAAGGATTTCCGATTGGAGCATGTTCCCCGATTGCATAATGAAGACGCTAATCGGTTAGCTCAGCATGCCTCGGGATATCAGCCAATGATTAATGCGACATCGGCAGTCGGTGCCGGTGATTGGAGGGAAGAAATTATTGATTATCTAACAGATCCATCCAAAAAAGTTGAAAGACGGGTTCGATTTCAAGCAACCAAGTATGCGCTCCTTGAAAATGAATTGTATTATCGAATTATCGACAGAATTCTTCTCCGATGCTTGGGTGATGATGAAGCTAGAGGTTTGATGGGGGAAATCCATGAAGGAGTGTGTGGAGCGCATCAGTCAGCTTTTAAGATGAAGTGGATGATTCGAAGGAATGGATATTTTTGGCCGACCATACTTGAAGATTGTTTTAAATATTTCAAGGGATGTCAAGGTTGTCAAAAGTTTGGTAATATCCAGAGAGCACCCGCATCGGCTATGAATCCTATAATAAAGCCTTGGCCGTTCCGGGGATGGGCCATCGATCTGATCGGCCAGATTTATCCACCATCTAGCAAAGGGCATAAGTTTATTCTAGTTGCCACTGACTATTTCACTAAGTGGGTTGAAGCTATTCCTTTGAAGAAAGTCACATCGGCCAATATGATTGATTTTGTGAAGGAGCATATTGTTTACCGATTTGGGATTCCCCAAACGATTACTACCGATCAGGGCACCATGTTCACATCGGGGGAGTTCGATGAATTCGCAATCGGTATGGGAATTAAAGTGTTGAATTCTTCTCCTTATTATGCTCAAGCCAATGGGCAGGCCGAAGCGTCTAACAAAGGAATTATCAAGCTTATTAAACGAAAGATTGAAGAAAATCCTAGGCGGTGGCATACATTATTAAATGAAGCATTATGGTCTTATCGGATGGCTTGTCATGGATCGACCAAGGTATCACCCTATCAATTGGTGTATGGACATGATGCAGTGTTGCCTTGGGAAATTAAGGCTGGATCTAGGCGATTATCTTTTCAAGATCAATTAACTTCCGACGATTATGCCACTTTGATGACCGATGAATTGGATGATCTAGCAGGGCATCGGTTAAAAGCTTTAATGAGTATAGAAGAAAATAAGAAGAGAGTTGCTAGATGGTATGCTAAGAAAGTGAAGGCTAAAGAGTTTGCCGATGGGGATTTGGTATGGAAAGTAATTTTACCAATTGGGACCAAAAGTTCGAAGTTTGGAAAGTGGTCTCCTAATTGGGAGGGTCCTTATCGGATAAGTCGATCGGCTCCTGGTAATGCCTACATTCTAGAAACCCTCGAAGGAATTGAATTTCCCAAAGCATTAAACGGCAAATATTTAAAGAAGTACTACCCCAGTATATGGGTCGATGCATAGAAGATTAGGTGCCGATAACACTCCTATCGGCTGGATCCAAATGCTTGGGGACAAGACTTGGTGTTTCAAAAGTTTAGGCGCCGATAACAGTCCTATCGGCTAGACTAAAAGCTGAGGATACAATGCCGATGGAAACTCTATGTGTTAAGCAGCGTCTGGATTGCCGATATAGCGCGTAGCCGAATTTGGTTGGCTGCTTCTATCTCCTTGATGTCATCATCGGCAGAACCTTCTATCGGCTTCAGCTTCTTCTTCAGTTGGAGTGCTTTGCGACCATGAGCATTTCGCTCGCGCTCAAGAAGCCTGATGGTCTCTGGCAATTGGCTCTCTTCCTGTTGGGCTTGGGACAGAGCGTTCTCTACTTCCTTGAGCTCCGCCAACAGAGACTCTTTTCTTGCCGATAGATCGGATATCTTCTGCTTCAGCGCGTCTCCAGAAGATCTCAGGATACCGATGTTCTTGTGCTTCTCATCGGTCAAAAGCTTCTCTTTCCTCATTTCATCGGAGAGTTGAGTCTGAGCGGCTCTATCGGCAAGCCGCCGAGAAGCTCTTTGGTACTGCAGCTGGCGACTCTCCAGATGAGCGGCTTGGAACAGGATTTCTTCAACATCGGCTGGGATTTGTCCTCTGAGAGTTCTGAACAGGGTCTTGGTAGGGTCGGAATCATCAACCAATTGCGCTGTGTTCTGGTGAAGGAGAGCTGACAATTCTTCCAGCCTGACCCTGACCTCTGCCGATGTGATGCCGACCGTCTGAGAAGTGCTTGCTTCTTCACCTTCTTCTTCAGAGAAATCGATGGCGAAGGAGAACAGGCTATCGGGAGAATCTTGTTCGTGGGAGGGAAAGCAAAATTAGCTCATACTTAGAGAATCGGCAAATAGTGCTAACGGTAAACGGTGACTTACTTGCTTCAAGGTGATCTCTTGTCTGTGACTGAGAAGTGCTGATGGAGCTGCAGGCTGATCGGCCAAAGATGCCGATGGAGCTGCAGGTTGATCGGCTGAGATTGCCGATGGAACAATATCAACTGAAAGAAGACAAAAGGAGTTATGAGACTAGATAAGAATAAGTTCATCGGTAGCGATATTGTTAAAGTATGTTACCTGGAGGAGGGACAACGGTTGTCTGAACCGGGAGAACTGCCGATGGTATAACTGGACCCACCGGGCCAGTTGTTTGTTCACCCATGTCAACTGATGTATCTTCTGTTTGAGATCCTTCCTGTTGGGGTTCTTCTGTCTGTGGTGCTTCCCGCATAGGTGGGGGAGATGGTGCTTGCTGTGGCTGGGCTTCTGGAGAAGAAGGAGAAGATTCCACCGGAATTGGAGATACCGGAGGAGGAGGGGGGATTGCTACCTTCTGGCGCTTTGTTCCAGTCTTAGCACCCGTGGTGCCCTTTCTCTTGGGTTGGCTAGACTGGGGGGCATCGGTACTCTCACGCCTAGTTTTCGCCGATGCGCCGGTTTGCTGCAATAATGAACAAGAGTTTATAAGCATAAATATAGCCGATATAAAGATGGTCAGCATAAAGGAAAAGATTTGACAAATTGCCTTGAAAGCCCGCGCGAGAGTGGGAGCAGCTACCGTTGGTGATGTCTGGGTTCTTCTGGTGGTGACTTTCCTGAGACGTACACCCCGATGCACGATGGAAGCTAGAGTAGGAGCATTGTGGCCGATTGAGGAAATCGGGCCTGCCGTTTGTGCGAATATCCTGGTCAGAACATCGGCAGATCTTTGTAACAGTATTGTTGCCGATGTACGGGTGAGAAAAATGCCCGTGTAGAAAGTTGGGGATTTCGAGAAATCTGCGGAGGAATAGGATCAGAGTTGTTCAGATTGAGGTTGTCGGTTACCAGATTAGGAGCATTAATTGCGGGAAAAGGCATCATTACTGCAGAGAATTTCGGAGCATTAATAGTTTTATACTCCGAAACTGAGGGGCATGTGTTGACACCGTTTTTGGGCACGTGTCTGGGATGGCAGGATAAGGTGGCAGTACGATGTTTACAAAGTGGGTTGCCGATGAGGATGGTTGCCGATGAGGGAGAGGTTGAACGTGATTAAGTCCACAGGCAGTAATATGGTGCCGATGGCTAGATAAGAAAGTCTGCCGATGACTATGGCAAAGGGTCTGCCGATGATGCAAAGAGGGAGTCCGGAAGCTGTCGGTCGTTATGTGGAGGAGTTTCAGTTTGTCACGAGGGATAGTTTTGTTATTTCCTTAATTATTTGCATCGTTTTGTATACAGATTCCGTGTAATTTGGAATTCGAATTCTAATCGTGTCTGGTTGTAGCTCTTTGAGCAGGGTATAAATGTAGACCCTAGGGCCTTGTAATAGATCATCAATCAAGAAATCAATCAAACACACGTTTTTACTCATATTCCAGCATCTACTTTTCGACGACTTTGTCACACTTTTTCCTTTTATTACGAGTTCTTAGGAATTCGCCGACTTAAGCTCGGCGTGTTCTCGAGTTCCGCGTGAGTACCTCTTAGCCGTGACATCCGGGCGCATCGCTGTTGTCAGGACTAAAGTATTCGAGTTATCACCTTTGCCGATAGTAAGGTCAAATCGGCTGGCACGCCTTAACGCTTGAATCGGGTATTAGCCCTTTGTGTTTGCAGACCAGTTTTGCATCAACACCTTTCCACCTCCTGCTGAGATGGTGAACGGCTACTGCTTGCTTGATCGCTTCGCGGGGCCAACTGGTGTCTAGGGACCCCTTTTAGACCAGTCCTCTTGCGCGGAGTCTGCTTCCAATGGCCCATCATGTAGAGGGTAAGTTTGGATTAGTAGGGAGACCTTAAAGGTTAGCAAGAATGGGATTGATTCTATACAACCCAACCCAAACAAGGAGGAAGGAACTTAACCAAGTGATATATCGTGATGCATGCACGAACTTACGAATCGTACTAGAAATTCGTAACAATATTACTTAAAAACTTTACAACATAGGGCAATACTTTATGTTGCTCCTCCACACCACTTCAAAAATTCTAACAAGCCTACAGACAGGGGTAAGATAGGACTAAAGCACTTGGACTCAAATTAGGCAAGTTTACAGTATTGGATCCAAATGGTTTTGAAGTTTTTCAAAGGATACAACAGTCATCTTAGTAGCGAATGCTCTGATACCAGCTGTGGCAGAACCTCCTAAGTGTTTGGGCCCACCGACACCAGTCATTGTCCTGAGGACCTCTGACGGTGATGCCGGGGATCCTCCCACTCTAGAAGTCCGATGAGCATCTCAGGACGCTCATTCCACCGCTACCTGTGGCGTATCAAGCAAGCTCGTCCTGACCACTACTGATGGTCAATTAACGAGAACTTCTTCTTCTCGCCCTTACAGGATAGCAAGTGGCCACCTTAACACCAGGATCACTCGTTGCGAAGACATTGCAGTATCACAAACGACATAAGACCAAAATAATATTTCAGAGTAAAGCAGCGGAAGTATTACATAACTTAATTTACAAAAGTAGTTCTTCCAAATAGTAGAGTGTTATTACAAGCCAGGTCCAGCGGAGCAACTTAAACTTTAGTACACAGATTACAAACATACAGACCCTGCCCATGGGTCACGCTCACTCTTCCTCGTCGTCAACCTCGACGACGGACACACAACAGGGTCAGAAACATGTCGTCTCCTGAACTTCACCTGCAACAGGGGTTATAAAACCCTGAGTACGGGAGTACTCAACAAGACTTACCCGGCGGAAAAAAAAGGAGAAATTAGGTATGCAGGCTTGGGGTAGACAAGGAGTGGCTGAGCAAGGAGTCAAATTGTTTTGCTAAAAAGCTTACTAATAGTGCATCCTTACTTTCAAGTTTTACCCACGAATTCCTCAACTTAAGAGGTCGAGGAGTTCGAGGACAGTCTATCTAGTTGCTTCTCACAGACAAGTCTATAAGTTTCTAATCCTTAATCAAAGTATTTACTATCCAACGGCCATAGCTTCATGTCACTCTGAGTCCGGGAATTGGGATCCGAACCTCATGAGACATTTCCCCCTTTCTCATTTTATCACTTAGTTGCATAATTAACTACGATGAGGGTCAGTGGATTGAGTCTCCTAATCGTGGAGCAACGACGATTCTAACCGCTTAGCAATCCAGCTGGAGTTCCTAACCACCCGACTTATGTAGAACCAAATCTTGCAAATGTCAATCCAACTCAAGCTTTCCCCAAATTTGACTAGGTTCGCGGCACCCGAGAGCACAGTACTCCACCATCCTACAGCCGATCTAGATGTTTTCCGGTCATCTTAGATCCGTAAGGTGGGTACACGCTACTCTCGCCATCGCTCCACGCCCAGTGCCCGAGTAGCTATTCGCGTCGAGGGATCACAACACCGGGCTAACCGAGGGCAAGTGGCTAGTACTATAAATTCTCAACCTAGCGGGCCATCAACGGACCGGTCCTTAACTGACACAGTTGGAGACACTACTTTAAGACTCCATTCTTAAAGCAAGTCCACCAACCGGTCTCAAATTGAAACTTCATTGATCATAAATGTATTCCACAACAACCCTTCAAACTTTCTTGTTTGAAAACCTATCTAGTAGCAGGGCTAAGCATCACTATGCAGTTTTAAAATAAAATAGGTGTCAAGGACAGGATAACAAATATCAAGGAATATCAAGGTAGTAAATGTAGCAAGTAGGTTAACCTAATTCTCAACTACCTAATGTAGCATTTTCAATTCATAAGTGATAAAAGATTTAAAACATTCAAGGAGGGGTTAATGCATCCGGGGCTTGCCTTGGTTGCAGAGCGGAGAGGGACCCTCGGAGACTTCCCAAGTATCGGATCCTACTTCCTCGAACGGAGCACCGACCTCGGGGTTCGGTTCAATGGTCGCTCCTTCGGTCACGTGCACTATACGCAAAGTGATGGATGCTCATGATATGCGTATGACAAATATTTAAGAAGGACCGAGTTAAGTACAACTGGCCTTCTCGATGCAGTACAGACTAAACAATAATTAAAGTTGTTTATCATTTTAGTTTCTTTACCCAAGAGGTTGCATCAGTAAACTAAGACTCCTCTTAATTCACAATTATCCTTAATTAAGTAATTATTAATCCTTTCTACCTTAATTAATTCTTAATTAAGTATTAATGACAGTAATTAAGCATTAATACCAAACAATAATTAAATGCCAAAGGTCAATAAGGCTAATGACCTCAGGTCATCACACAATTCTAAAATCACTCAAACCCTAATATTGAGAATTTAAACTAATTATTATCTAATTATTCTAGAATTATTATTTAACTACTAATTAAGGGTTTAATAATATTTTATTCAAACAGTATCCAAATGCCACCAAATTTTGTGTGAAGCCAGGGAATAATATTCAGAGGCATCCCACAAATTTTGGTGATTTTTGGACATGCAATTAAATTATTAAAATTCATAGAAGTTTTATTTGCTAATTAAAAGAGGCAATTTTTATATACATGCAAACTACCAGAAAGTAGAATCTAATATTTTTCCCATGTTCCATTCATTTTATGGAATCTATACAAAAATTTCCATGATTTTTGAATTGGTATCAAATTTTCTACACAAAATCAAACATACATCACATTTTGTAAAAAAAGAAGAAAACACTGTGCTGCGAGCGGCTGTTGACGGTCCTTAATGCTCACATTTAACCATCAATTAATCATGGAAAAGGATCCAAATACAACCAACACCTAGACTTAGGGTTTTATCTGACAGAATTCCACGAGTTTTGGTGTTTGTCTATTTCTGCAGGGGGTTATCAGGAAATACGGAAGAAAGGCCCACACGTCGGGTTTACATAGAGATATTAACGTGCCGCGCAATTTTCTATCATCTAGAAGACTCCAGAAGCCACGGGACCGAAGCGGAGGCCGAGAGGGCTCAGGCACAGGGCGCCCGCCCTAGTCCCTTGGGCGCCCGCCCACTTCCAGAGACCAATTCGGTCACGTTTCGCGGACAACGCTCCACCGACCTAAAGGATCAAGGAAAACCGTGCGATCAATGTCGGTTTGATCCGACGGCCCAGATTCACTTGAAGGGACTATAAAACCAGACCTCCCTGGCCCCTGGAGATCATACCTCTTCTACAGAATCAAAGTTAGGGTTTCAATTCTTCATCCAAGTAGAGAGGATCCCTCTAGTTCTTCTAGTTCTACCTCTAGTTCATCTAGATCTAGTTCTAGTTCATCTAGTTCTAGTTCTAGTTCCTCTAGTTCTAGTTCTAGTTAGTTCTAGTTGTAATCTAGAAAATAGGGAGAGAGAAGAGGAGAGCGGAGGAGGAGCCGGATCTGTCGGATCTTCCTCAACATTGTACTTTTGCAGCAACTGGTTCGTTCTTCATCGTTCTCCAGGTTCTTCAATTCATAACTCCTGAGTTCTCTAATTACTTTTATTTACATTCAAGTTATTTATTGGATTCCCGCTTGCATCAAGTGCTCTAGTCTTTATAACGCTAGAGTAGTAATTAATAGATTAGACGTGGTGTTTAGTCTTGCGATTACCTGAAATTGCACCCAATCCTACGGATTGTTGTGGTAGCCCTAGGGTAGCCCTAACGGTCGACGTATTCCACCACGTTCGGATCGGTGTTTGTAGGACCGTAGTCAGACCTTCCTAGCCCCCTTCTCATCTCTTTCTGTGGTTAGTGCTCTGATGTCCCGATATAGATAATCTTGAAGTAATTCTTGATTCTTAGATCAACTAGAGAACTCTCAGGAAACTTCCTCTCTTCCCACCAAAAATAATTATATAGTTATCCTTGGGCGATCTTGGATCTTAATTAGTACACTCACGTTCTCTGTGGAAAATCGATACTCTGGAATACTCCCGGGTGAAAGCTACATCGGTATCCGTGCGCTTGCGGATTTTTCTGTTTGCGTTTAAAATACCCAACAAGCTTTCTGGCGCCGTTGCCGGGAAACGGTAGCTGTGCTAGTTTCGAACCAAGTCGTCCGTGTATCCTGTTTCTTTTCCTTTTTTACCACTCACCTTATCATTTTCACCATACCACATGGATTTCACTCTAAGCATTAATGAGCATGGAATTTATTTCATAGCCACTTCATTTACTCCATGCTCATATGCAACATCTTCACAATCCATTGGTCTCTCCAACATCACCACATTCAAGATCTCCAACCCCCTCTTCCTTTCTATTCATAAAAACTTTAAAAGGGCGGTTGTCGATGCATATGTCTATATTAAATATTGCAGATCTCGTTGAGTTGATCTTGATATAAGTCAGCGTTGGAGGGGAAACCACTTCACTGACATAAATTGATGGTTTCCCAAGGACAAGCTTAGTGTCCTAAAACAAGCACTGATAAGATTGTAACATGAGCTTTTAATTATTTGCAACATTAACTTGTGTATTGAGCATATATGGATAATTGTAAAAATATTCCTTCGGGTATTCTTGTCACTAAGCTTTCTAGGATTGGAGCAAGAAGATCGAATAAATGACAAGCACAAGGTATGTCCAACCAATCATCATACAACATTGAATTAAATTCATCCAAACTTGAATTTTGCAAAATTCAAGCTTGGGAGAGTACTTTACATTAAAAACATCCTTTGCCATGTTGCTATGTTGGTTGTCCCTACCTTTAAGACATGCTCAATTTTGTTAAATACTAATCACACTACTTCATCTCCACTTGAGTAGATCTCTATAAATGCTCTCATGCTACCTTTATTTGCTTTAGTATATGTCTAAGTTTGGAGTAGTTTTATTTATCTCTTAAGTCAGCGTTGGAGGGTTTTTAAATCAAGCTTGGTGCTTAGGTTAAAATGCCCTCCTAAATCAAATTAGACATGGTGTCAAGGTTGATTTTTGAACCGATTGTATGCTATAGTAGATATGGGATATTTTGTTGGACTAACCCCTGCAGGAAAACTATCAATATCGACCTGGGAAGTCCTGAGACAAACTCACATTGGAGACAAAGAGAGAGACGCATGAAGGTTAACAATTTACACAAGGAAGGCATAGCTCACAAGAGATGATCCATGGAGGGTGCCACAAACACGATGCATAACCGCTAAGAAAGGGAAGCTTCCACAAGGTGATACTGTACCATCATTCTTCAAGTAAGGTAACATCTTAAGGTACTTGACTATCACTTTTATAAGTTTCTCCTTATTTCTGGCGTTCACATGAATAAAAGAGACAAACATGTATGATTTACAACTCTAGATTAACCAACTCAATCGATTCAACATGTTTAGTCCTTCCACCTTTGTGATTCCACACTCCTAATCATATAAGCTAAAATGTTGCACACTCAATCTTTGGAAGATATAAACAAAACATATATATAGATAGATTATCTTTCCATAAGGTTGAGCAATCTAATCTGACAAATGTTAAATGCTACACTCATGATCTTATTATCCATCAATTTTGTCTTGCTCACTATGCTTAAGGTTAGAGAGAACAAATACACTTTTGGTTCTGTTGGTGTTTTCCACCAACAGGGCCCATGCACTTGATCTCTGCCTTGTCTCTATGAGCAGGTACACTTTGAGCAAAATATGAAGGAGTTTTTCAACTCCCAGACTCCACCGAGTGAAGAACCTAGATCTATGAGCACAAACACACTGGAGATACTGGACACTCAGGCAATCACTGCCTTGAGATGCTTGAGGACGTAACTACTGGAGTAACCCCATTATGGAAGTAATTACTGACCTTCTGCCAGTCAAGAAAGGCAATCCAGGATGCACCGTCATCCCGATCTCCTCTGGCATGCTTGCAGATCGTATGCTAAGTTTCCCAAAGGGAATATTGAAGAACCTCTACGTCTGAGTTGGTACCTTATACGTTCCAGCAGACTTCATGGTGATAGAGACTGATACTGATCAGAGGGCACCCATCCTAGGGAGGCCATTCCTGAACACCTCAGGAGCTATCATCTACGCTAGTACTGCCAAGATCAGTTTCTACATCAAGGGGAGGAAGAAGACGTTTTCCTTCAAGAACAAGACTACACAAGTCTCAGAGCAATCCTGACATGAACCAAGGAAGAGGACCAACCGGAGGAACAGGAACAAGCAAGTGTGGACCAAGTCAGCTAAAATGGTCACTACAGTTCAAGGATGACAAGCCCGTCGACTTAAGTCACCATTCGTGACCAAAAAGGACGACCCAAGTATGCCAAGCATCCAGTGCTCCATTAATGGATACAACTTCCAGAAGAAGCTTTACGACACCGGGTCAGGCGTCAACATAATGGCCGCAGTCACCTATCAGCTTCTGTTAGGAACCATGCCCTTAAAACCGACATACACCCAGCTCCAGATGGCAGATCAAACATTTCGGAAGGTTGAAGTTATTGACATAGGAGAAGACGAGTACGATCCACCCATCATCCTTGGAAGACCGTTCCTCAACACCGTTAAAGCAATCATCTACATTGGAACCGGCGGAGTCCACATGCACTTCCCCTCTGAAAAGGTACGCCACTATTTTACTAACCTTAACTACATAGTTGAAAGACTCTAAGCAAGTCAGGACAAGAAGAAGACGACGCAACCGCAACCAGAGTAGGCAAATTATCAAGGACGAATGGGCGGATTATGAAGGAGAAGTGGTAAGGTCTGAAAACATACAACTTGAACAGAACTGTCCTGAGGAGACCGTAGCACCGTGTCAGGTGTGGAGAGAAATGATAGTTATACATGAAGACCAGGCGCTGCCGGAACCACTGACTACGCCATCCAACGAATCCCAGGACAACTGAGAAAATAGAGAGTCCTGTTCGGAGGACTTAAAAACACCGAACGCCTTGGTAAGAGTTAAACTTGGTAGTTATCCTTTTTCTCTTTCAATTATTTAAAATAGTTTGCTTAGTTAATCAGGTTCATATCATCTTAAAAAGAAAATAAAAATGTTAAAAATAGTAAGCCTCATGTGAGTATGCTCATGGCATAAAACCCATAAGTACATTCACTGTGGTGGCCTAAAAATAAATATATATTCCTGTCCTATAAAAAGGAAATTATAAAAATAGATTTATGATCCTACTAAAGAGTGTAATATTTATTGAGGAGGCTCAACATGATAAAGGCTAAGAGATTTTATGCTAACATTTAACCAGTTCCACAAAGCTTTGTTGTCTATTTGAGCTCCACAGAATTCAAGGATCAAAGAAGACTAGCAGACAAAGGACATCCTAATCGCTGTCAGAGTGCTGCCGACATTCAAATACACCTCCGCCACCTGCTAGCTACATCAGAAGAAATTATGTCAAAATCCAGCTTGGGGGAGAGCACCCCCATTTATCCAGCTAAGTGTTCTACTCACGTTTATACTTTACTCAAATAATAAAAAAAATGCATAATCATAAAAACCCAAATAAAGATTTTGTGCTTATATATATATATATCTTTGCTTAGTTTGCTAAATAAAAAAAAATAAATCAAGATAACTATTATTTTTCTTTCTTAGTTTTATTTACTAGTATTCGGAAATAAAAAAAATGCATAACCATGAAACCAAACACAGTTTTTGTTTTGAGTAATATATAATAGTTTTATGTAATACTAAGTTTTAAATAAAATAAAAAGAAAGTTTGATTCAAGTCTAGGTAATTGACAAACATGATATGAGAAGGTCTGAGCTACTATTTAACTTGTTCCAAGTTTTGCTAGAGTTCTGGAGATTTTATCTTTTGAAAATTTAAAAATTCATAAAAAAAAATATGAGATCATAATACCTAGAGTCTTATAAGAAATAAATATTAAAACTGTGGGTACTTTCTTTGTTCAAGCCATTGTTAATTCTTGTAGTTTTGGTTGAGAGAATTATCATGCTCCCAAGATCAAGATCTTTTTGTTTTAAAAATATAAAAGATTCACTCTTCCAAAGTATTATTGCGTTAGAGGCATGGGACTATGCAAAAAAATTTGATTCGAAAAAAAAGAGTGAGATGAGAGGTAAAAATGGACAAGTGTCCGAAGTAGAATTAGGGGTACAAAGATACCCACCTGAGTGGAAAAAAATGGACATGTGTCCGACAGTAGAATTAGGGGTACTTGCTGCCCACTTGGAAAAAAAAGACTAAAAAAAAAGAAGAAAAAAAAGGAAAAAAAATGATAGCCCATGGTCCCTCTAATAAGCAATATGCCAGTAAGAGATGACAAACTCTTCAAAAAGGTCAAAGGTCTTGATCTAGGAGTATGACATTCCTCTCCCTTGCTCCGAGCATTGACATAGCAAAATGCAAAGTAAGTATGCTAAAATTTTTAAAGCTCTACTTATATATCTTTCGAGAAGAAGGCAAATGCCTTAGATTTATTTTGGAAACTTACAAACAACTCCAGAACAAAGGTAAGACAGAAGAACTTGAGACATAGTGCTTGACTTGATCATTTTGTTTTTCAATCACTTAAGACCTTAGTGATAACTTAAAACCCCTTTAGTAAAAGGCATAAAAGTAACCCCTGTTTTCTTGATGATTTTAGCTTTGCTCAGGGACGAGCAAAGGTTAAGCTTGGGGGAGCTTGTTGACGGTCCTTAATGCTCACATTTAACCATCAATTAATCATGGAAAAGGATCCAAATATAACCAACACCAAGACTTAGGGTTTTATCTGACAGAATTCCACGAGTTTTGGTGTTTGTCTATTTCTGCAGGGGGTTATCAGGAAATACGGAAGAAAGGCCCACACGTCGGGTTTACATAGAGATATTAACATGCCGCGCAATTTTCTATCATCTAGAAGACTCTAGAAGCCACGGGACCGAAGCGGAGGCCGAGAGGGCTCAGGCACAGGGCACCCGCCCTAGTCCCTTGGGCGCCCGCCCACTTCCAGAGACCAATTCGGTCACGTTTCGCGGACAACGCTCCACCGACCTAAAGGATCAAGGAAAACCGTGCGATCAATGTCGGTTTGATCCGACGGCCCAGATTCACTTGAAGGTACTATAAAACCAGACCTCCCTGGCCCCTGGAGATCATACCTCTTCTACAGAATCAAAGTTAGGGTTTCAATTCTTCATCCAAGTAGAGAGGATCCCTCTAGTTCTTCTAGTTCTACCTCTAGTTCATCTAGATCTAGTTCTAGTTCATCTAGTTCTAGTTCTAGTTCCTCTAGTTCTAGTTCTAGTTAGTTCTAGTTGTAATCTAGAAATTAGGGAGAGAGAAGAGGAGAGCGGAGGAGGAGCCGGATCTGTCGGATCTTCCTCAACATTGTACTTTTGCAGCAACTGGTTCGTTCTTCATCGTTCTCCAGGTTCTTCAATTCATAACTCCTGAGTTCTCTAATTACTTTTATTTACATTCAAGTTATTTATTGGATTCCCGCTTGCATCAAGTGCTCTAGTCTTTATAACGCTAGAGTAGTAATTAATAGATTAGACGTGGTGTTTAGTCTTGCGATTACCTGGAATTGCACCCAATCCTACGGATTGTTGTGGTAGCCCTAGGGTAGTGACAGCCCTAACGGTCGACGTATTCCACCACGTTTGGATCAGTGTTTGTAGGACCGTAGTCAGACCTTCCTAGCCCCCTTCTCATCTCTTTCTGTGGTTAGTGCTCTGATGTCCCGATATAGATAATCTTGAAGTAATTCTTGATTCTTAGATCAACTAGAGAACTCTCAGGAAACTTCCTCTCTTCCCACAAAAAATAATTATATAGTTATCCTTGGGAGATCTTGGATCTTAATTAGTACACTCACGTTCTCTGTGGAAAATCGATACTCTGGAATACTCCCGGGTGAAAGCTACATCGGTATCCGTGCGCTTGCGGATTTTTCTGTTTGCGTTTAAAATACCCAACAGTGGCCCGGGAATTCGGCCCGCAGGCCGGCCCACGCGCACTCGGCCCAAAAGCGCGCTGCGCGCGGCCTCGCCTCCACTCACGGCGTCGCTGACAGCGGGCCCCCGCTGTCAGCTTCGTCTTCAAGCTTCGGCCGGCCAAATCAACGGCACGACCGAGACATCCGCGCCATCTCCGCCCCTCGCGACTCGCTGGTCGCGTTCTCCACTCCAGGGCGCACCTCTGGACCCCCTGAGCACTCGTTCTCTCCTAGCCTAGCCCTCGTGGCCACAGGCACGGCGGACGGCCGCGTCGGCCGGGCAAACGCCGGCCGCCACGAGCGAGTAGAACGCAAATTGGATGGCGTATAAGCATCGGTGGCTCACCGCGACTTCAGCGAAGCAAACGACGGCGGTAGAGGAGCTCGGAGCATGCCTAGCCGCGGTGAGGTGCTCGCGGCGGCGCTTTTACCGGAGTTGGGAACGACGGCTTGGAGTGGAGCTACGGCAGGTTAGAGCTTGCGCTCGGGGGCGCAATTGATGGCTAAGAGCTTGGCGAAGCTATTGGAGTGCTCGGGTGGCTTGGAAGGGAAGCATGCGAGGTGAACTTGGGGAGCGGAGTAAGTTCGTCGGCGTTGAGTGGAAAGGAGGAAAAATGAGGCGGCCAGGCAGTGTGGTTGCTAAGGGGAGTGGATGAGCACGCCGGGGGCTTGTCCACTTCATGGCGGGCTCGCGCAGCCAAGCAGCTGCGTGGCTAGGCGCGTGGTGGCGCGTGCGAAGGCGGCGCCTGCCCGCCCTGCGGCCGCGGTGGACGGGCTCGTGATCCTCATCGGATCACTGTAGCCGTCCCTTATCCCCTCTTCTCTGTTTTTTGCAAAATTCACCCAAAAATTGAACTGGAGCCAATTTTTCACCAAAATGAAAGTTGTGCAAAATTTTACAATCTACAAAACTCCTTTTGGTGACCAAGGCTAATTCTGAGTGGAAATTGGTGAATTTGACAAAACAGTTTGAAATTCAAATCTCAATTTAGGGAAATTCAAATTTTTGAATTGGGGGCAGATCAGAATTTCCAAAATTACTTTTGATTTTCTAGAACAACATGAAAAATTCCCAACATTAAAG
The DNA here is from genome assembly GCF_000003195.3 of Sorghum bicolor. Classification (NCBI taxonomy): domain Eukaryota; kingdom Viridiplantae; phylum Streptophyta; class Magnoliopsida; order Poales; family Poaceae; genus Sorghum; species Sorghum bicolor. Next base: position 42,081,227 of record NC_012871.2, read on the forward strand.
TTGTTCAACTTTTTGAGCTCTACAACTTTCATGTTGGTCACTTTTCAAGATTCCAAATAGATTTTGAATTGTTGATTCAAATTGGAAACAGGGGACACTTTCTAGAAATCTATATTTTCAAAATTACTTTGAATTTTGTATTGAAACTTCAAAATCTCAAAACACCAAAGTTGTACATCTTGACAAGATCTACAACTTTGCTTTTGAACTCAACTTCAAATTTTGCTTAGTTTTTAAATTGCACAAAAGGGGGCAAAACAAGGCTTTTTAAAAATCAGGGTTTTTCCACCCCATTTCTCTCGGAAATCTTCCACCCTAGGAATTATACAACCAACACAAGCATCACTTCACAACATAAGCACACTTTAATTCCCTAAGCACAAACAATCAAAATAAAATTGTTTTAAGTTGATGCATAATAATGTGCTTAACAGGTATGCGATGCAATGATCATGATGACATGATCCAGTTTTAGTAACCGTAACATTAGGGATGTTACATCATCCCACCAGGCTAATAGAAGGCTAGACCCCCCTGGAGGAGGCCAGATCAAGAGATAAAGATCAGAGCATTAGATAGAGATCCACTAGATCTAGGCTAGCAATCAAGATATAGATTAGAGGGATAGAGTAGACGAGTAAAGATTCAGAGGAGTCCCGGCCTGTCGGAGCTTCCTCAGGAGCTGTATTTTTCTGGATTCGGCTCCCTTGTCCGGAACCGCGTTCTGAGGTACTTTTGTATTTACCCTTCTGATTCAAGTAAGCAACTTGTTTGTATTCATTCTTTGGTTTGAATCTCATACTATATTGAGTACTACGATTTGGGTAGCTCCTAGGTCGGAGTAGTGGTTCGTAGCATTGACGTGGTAGTTCATGTAGGTGACTTTATAGCTGTTTTGATTCCTTTGTAGTCAACTTTCCGTTGATAGGATTGATATGCTTATAGGTTCCTGATAGGGGATTACTCTGATTCTTTCCCTATTTGGGTTACTTGCTCGATAAGACGATACTATACAAAGTTTATCGGTTATTGGAACTAGAGTACATTAGTATTTCCTCATGATCAATAGTTTTCTAGATTGATTGTACCCTTTTAGATTATGAAATTGTAGGTTATGTCATAAATCACCTACTCTTCCATTGGGTTCGATACTAAAACCAGGTTGATCTTTGTGAAGTGCTGATCAGTATATATCTGTGCGCTTGCGGATAATCTGATTATAATCATTATTAGGGTGCAGTTAATTTATACCAACAAGCATTTTTAGCGCTGTGGCCGAGGAACGGTTTGCTGATTTTGACATTAGTCTATCTTAGTCTATAGTTATCCTTTTATATATATAATATATATATGGAAATTGAATCTCAACTTTTATATCAATATAGGGCACCATCAGGATCGTACCTCCAGCCAAAGGAATCTTCTAAACCTATCACATCATCTCGCTATGAGCTATGCCCGAGACTAATCAAATTAGTTCAAGAACATATTTTTTATGGTAACTCTAGCGAAAATCTTATTCCCACTTAGCTGATTTTGAGCAGACATGTTCATATCTAAGTATTAAGGGCATGGCCGATGAAACTCTACGATGGAAACTCTTTCCATTTTCATTAACGGGTCGAGCTAAGAAATGGTATAATTGCCATGTTGGAAATAGTCAAGGAGACTTCGATATATTACGAAAAGACTTTTGCCTTAAATTCTCCCCAATAGAAAAGGTCACTAAACTTTGGTTTGAAATTATAGGACTCAAACAATTAGACAATGAATCATTAGGCAAGGCTTGGGATCGTTTTGATGGCTTTGTAAATTCTAGACCTAATCTTGTTGTACCAGAACCCATGCATTTACAACATTTCTTTTTAGGCCTCAATGATAGAAATCAAGAATACCACTATTTGGCCTCGGGAGGAGCATTTATGCATATTACTGTTGATCATGCTAAAACTATTCTTACTAATATTTTAAATGATCTCCCCGAAGAAAAAGAAGAATTATGAGAAGAAGAATCTCAGTTAGCTGAAAATAAACTTTTACTTGATTCATCTCAATCTATAGTTGAATTAGCTAATGAGACGAAGATAACTCCAAATTCTGAATGGATGTTTGAAATTGAGGATGATTTCTTTGATGATTTTGGTAATACTACATTTTATCATAAGATTATTCAACCCCAACAAACTAGGGATTTTAATCCTAATTTGTCACATCCTGATGATTTAAAATTTCATATAGAAGTTATAAGGGAATTAATCTGTATTTTGGGTGATGATTGGTTAATAGAATCTGAGCAATCCCCTAAAGTGATTCGCTTTAATTCACCCTCGGTTGTTATAAAGTTGCAAGTAGATTCATATCCTTTTGAAGCTTTATAGAATCCAGTTACTGGAGTCAACATTACGTCATATACTTTTGCTAAAGAATTCTTGAGAGACATACCATTAATTCCTAGAAATAGATTGTTAAAGAATTGTTCATGACACATTATTCCTAGCTTAGTACTTCTGAGTGCACTTCCAATTGTTATTAATGATTTTTGCATTTTGCTAAATTTATGTGTGGGATTTTAATGTAATGATTGGAGTACCCATAATAAAACTTCTTCAAGAAGGCCGTAATGGTAAATTAGACATTAAATTTGGGAAAGGATTTAGTTTTTCAATGCCTATAACTCATGCAGTAAAAGTTATAGCAGAACTCCTTCCTGAATTAGATCCAATAGAAGAGGTTAAGACATCCGAATTCGATAATCTTAGTCAACCTGATTTAGAAGATGATACCCAGTTATTCATCGAAGAAGATGAAGAGGATCCTATTGATCCTGAACCTCTTGATGAACAACTAGAGCCACTTAACCTCCTATTGAGCTTAAACCACTACCTTCTAGACATAAATATGTTTTTCTAAATAATGATCAAATATATCCTGTGATTATAAGTGATAAACACCATGCTGCTTTTGGTTATTCACTCCAAGACCTAAAAGTGATTAACCTTGTTCTTTGCACCCATCGCATGCTAACGAATCCAGAAATTACACCTTCGAGAGAGCCTCAGTGTAGACACCAGAGTACGATGAGAGAAGTAGTAAAGAAAGAGATCTTAAAGCTTTTGCATGCGGGGATTATATATCCTTTACTGTATAGTGAGTGGGTAAATCCTATGCACATTGTACCTAAAAAGGGAGGAACGACAGTTGTCCAAAATGTTAAAAATGAATTAATACCCCAAGAACTATCACTGGATGGCGAATGTGCATAGATTATAGAAAACTCAACAAGGCAACAAAGAAATATCATTTTCCTCTACCTTTCATTGATGGGATGCTACAACGTTTAGCCAATCATTCTTTCTTTTGTTTCCTTTATGGTTATTCAGGATATCACCAAATCCATATCCACCCTAATGATCAAAGCAGAACCACTTTTACATGTCCCTATGGAACTTATGCTTATCGTAGAATGTCTTTTGGGTTATGTAATGCACCCGCTTCTTTCCAAAGATGCATGATGTCTATATTTTCTGATATGATAGAAAAAATCATGGAAGTTTTTATGCATGACTTTTCAGTTTATGGAATAACTTTTGATGATTGTTTATAAAATTTAGATAAGGTTTTGCAAAGATGTGAAGAAAAACTCTTAGTCCTCAATTTGGAGAAATGTCATTCTATGGTTAGAGAGGGAATAGTGTTAGGACACTTAGTGTCTGAAAGAGGTATAGAGGTAGATAAAGCTAAATTGAAGTAATCAAACAGCTACCTCCACCTGTTAATATAAAAGGAATCCGAAGCTTTCTTGGTCATTGTGAGTTTTATCATTGATTTATAAGAAATTTCTCACAAATTGCTAGGCCAATGACTATATTATTAGCTAAGGATGTACCTTTTCAATTTGATGATGAATGCTTAGAATGATTTAATATTCTTAAGGAAGCACTCACATCAGCACCAATCATTCACTGAGGAAGGATGGAAGATCATCGACAGATATCATTCATCACCATATGGAGGTCATTATGGAGCATTTCGTACACATTCAAAGATCTGGCAGTGTGGATTCTACTGGCCTACAATGTATGAAGACATGAAGCAATATATCAGAAGATGTGGGCCATGTCAACAGCACAGAAACATAAACACAAGAGATGCCATGCCACTCACCAACAACCTTCCGATTGAGCTCTTTGATGTCTTCGGAATAGATTACATGGGTCCATTTCCACGATCAAAGAAGTGTGAGTTCATCTTGGTGGCAGTTGACTACGTCTCCATGTGGGTAGAGGCACTACCTTGCAAGCATGCCGACAACATCAGTTCAAAGAGGATGTTTGAAGAAATTATATTTCCAAGATTTGGAGTCCCTAGAGTAGTGATAAGTGATGGAGGAGCACACTTCATCGACAAACGCTTCAAGCAATATCTATCAAGACATGGAATCCGTCACAACGTTGCTACCCCCTACCATCCTCAGACAAGTGGCCAAGCAGAGATTTCCAACAAGCAAATCAAGAATATTCTTCAGAAAACAGTCAATGAGATGGGAATGGTATGGAATGACAAGTTACCCGATGCACTCTGGGCATACCAGACAGCATACAAGACCCCAATTGGAATGTCCCCATACTAATTGGTGTACAGGACCATTCAAGGTAATCAATTCATCATCCCACGGAGCTATCACACTTCAAAATGACGAAGGTAAGTTATTCAAGGTAAATGGTCAACGTCTTAAATTATTTTTAGAGCCCAAAAAAGAATTAGAAGAAATAGACGTAATCCATTTCTACCTTCCCATCGAGAATTAAAGCCCAACCTTTTTAATATGATGTTTTCGGGCCACACATATATTTTCCTAATAAGTTTTGCATCTAGAAACACGCTCGAGGAAAGTGGGCCCCCTGATGAAGAGGGCGGGCGCCCTGATGGAGAGGGCAGGCGCCCAAGCACAGGGCGGGCGTCGTGATGAAGAGGGCGGGCGCCCAGCCCCTGCCCCCTCTCAGTCCCGATTTCCTCCGTCGCAATAAACACATTTATGGTAAACCAAATAATCATACAGATGGAAAGTCTCGTACGCACGGCGGCGGGAGTAGCCCGAACAAACCCTAGAGGCACTTTTTGACCCCTATATAAATAGACCCCTGACGTTAGTTTTCAAACACCAATTTATTCAAGCCTTCTCTCCTTCTTCAATTAGAGCTTGCTTAGTTCCTCGCTGCTCCAATGGCCGAAGAGTTCCACGACAATTGGGATGTTGTCCCCTATGACCTCAACAAGAAGCCCAAGGAAGACCCCGACGCCCGCGCTCTCGTCCCAGCCCACACAGAGCGACACCTAGAAGCCATGCCATTACGCCAGTGCAGCTCCGCCCAATCCTACCATGCTCAACCAGTTCTCACCGCACCACCGCAGCCCCTACTTCTTATGGGACCATCAGCCAAGAAGGAGACCACCATCAAGGTGCCAGCCGACACGAGGATCCTTCCACCCACACCCAATGAGAGGGTCGTCAGAGTCAAGACCAACCGTAGCGGCGAGATCAGCAGTATCCGCTACACTACGGAGGAAGAGAGGCCTTACTTTGAGGGGATTAGAGCAGCCAAAGTCCGTTTCATCCCTCCAAAGGCAGCCCCAAAGCACGCTCTCAATGCTCTCGAGACACCTCCTAAGCATCGCAAGACTATAGTAGATATTGTTGAGGACGTTCGTAGGCTAGACAGGATCATCATAGAGCTCCAGTCCTCGGTTAACGCTATCTCTAGGCAGCTCTCTAACCAGAACACCATTATACTTGGTCTTAGGCATGATCTTGCTAGTGCGAATAAGAAGATCAGGGAGTTAGAGCGCCGCTAAGTTATCCAGATTAGATCTCGAGGCAATGCATCTTAGTTATTTATCCTTAAATTCGGTTTAGATCTATTATTTGCTTCAGTTCATTACTAGTCATTTGTAATAAATGCCTAAAGATTAATAAAGATTATTATTACTATGTCTTGTGTGTCTCTACTTTATTTTTATACAAGAAAGCAGAAAACAAGTATGGGGGAGATCCCTCGACATGCCAAACACACTTCGACTACACCACTCCACGATTCAAGTACATACTCTGCACACTTTACACACACATATATATCTTGGATTATGCAGAATATTGTCTCTGACATGATAAATTACAAAGATTAAAATGTTTCTAATCATGATTAATCTCACTCTATGATATTTCCTGAAAATCTGAAATTATTAAGAATCATTTTAAAACCCTGTGTTACTTAAGTCATTGTGGAATGTGAGATGGTATAGTATGAGTACCTTATTCTCGATATCATTGTTGCTTGGAGAATTTATTTCAAAATCTTCAAAATTCTAGCTACCATCCTTAGTGTTTTATATGCCTGATAAACCTAAAAATATTAACATGATAATTATAAAAGCTATCTGCTCTGTATTGAGTCTATTCAAAATGTGTTAGACCCTTGTTGAGAGATTTATCATGCTACTAAGATCAAGACATTATTTCAGAAAGATTCACTCTTTCGAAGTATTATTGCATTAGAGGCATGGGCTATGCAAAAATAAGGATATTTCGAGGAAATAAAAAGGAGCAAGTGCTCGACAACCTCACAGAAAAAAATGGACAAGTGTCCGGCAGTAGAATTAGAGGTACCTCAGTATTCACTTAAAAAAAGAAGAGAAAAGAAAGAAAATGATAGCCCATGGTCCCTCTAATAAGCAATATGCCAGTAAGAGTTGACAAGTTTTTAATTTCCAAAGTCTTTGATCTAAGAGTATGGCATTCTTCTCCTTAGATCCTGTTCTGATCAGGCAATAAATGCAAAGTAAGTACGCTTGAGAATTTTTGCAAAATTAAAACAGCCTTAGTGAGATATATAAAAGATAATGAGTGACCTGAGAGAACCTATGAGGATAAAGGTATGCTAAATTTCTTTTGAAAAATATACAAAAGCTCCAAGTAACAAGATTAAGAAGAAAGAATCTCTACTCTTGACCATATATTTCCCTGACTACGGTGCACAGTGAATTTTTACAACACCCTGCAGGTATGAAGAAAATGCTTTACAATGTTTTAACCCCAGATATTTTTCTTAACCATCCTTTTCTCGAGGACAAGTAAAAGCCTAAGTATGGGGGTATTTGTTGACGGTTCTTAAGTATCAATTTTAATTAACAAATAAACAAGGGAAAGGACCAATATACAAACAACACCTAAAATTAGGGTTTGATCTGACAGAATTCCACGAGTTTTGTTGTTTCTCTGTTTCTGCAGGGGTTATCAGGAAATAAGGAAGAAAGGCCCACATGTCGGGATTACATAGAGATATTAACGCACCGCGCAATTTTCTACCATCTAGAAGACTCCAGAAGCCATGGGAACGAACGGGAAGGCGATCGGGCCCGGGGGTAGGGTGCCCGCCCTTCCCCCTAGGGCGCCCGCCCTGGTGTCTCCACCAATTGGAGCCAACTTTGCGGATCACGATCCACCGAGCTAAAGGATTAAGGATAATCATTCAATCAATGTCGGTTTGATCCGATGGCCCACGTTCACCTGAGGGGACTATATAAGCAGACCCCCTGGCCCCTGGAGGAGAAGAAGTTCATCATAGAGTTGAGAGGTGCCCCCGAAGGATAACCTTTCCTCTAAATAGACTTAGGGCTTAGCATCTAATGTGAGAGTAGACTAGATCTACTAGATTGAGAGAGATAGAGTGGAGGTGTAGATCGGAGGAAGCCCGGCCTGTCGGTGTCTACTCCGAGGTTGTACCTGCGGGATCAAGTTCTCCTAACCCGAAGCTTGTTCCTAGCATTCTTCAGTATTTCGACTTCTAAATTCTAGTAAGTTCTTGTTTTATTGTTCTTTGGTTTATGAGTTTAATTTGGTCTCTTCTTGTAGAGTTTAGAGTAATCATCTATAGCATAAACGTGGTGTTTGGGCTAGGATACTCATAGATATCCCCTGACTAGCTGGATCGTGGTAGTAGCGAGGAACGTGATATTTCCAAGTTACCTTTGCAGCCCATATCCCGTTAGTAGGATCGATAGGGTTTATAGGTGCGAGTTGAACATCCTCTGTGGTGTCTAGATTCAGTCAGCCTCCCCAACAGAACAGTAGATCATCCTTACCAAGGTTAGAAAGAGATTACGGTTGTAGTCTTCTCTATACATGGCTCACATCGAGAAACATTCTTTGTAGCCTAAAGGTTAGTAGTAATAGACCGGGTTAGTCAGATGCACTCTTTCTCCTAGTGGTAAAAATATAAATACGATACTCTGGATAATATCCCAAGTGAAGTGCTCACCGATATCCGTGCGCTTGCGGATCAATTCCATATTGTGTTCCCAAATATCAACACATTGCACAACCCGAACGACATTCTTCTGTATTATGCATACGTTCCATATGGGCATGTGAACATAGTTTTTCTTTGATCATCTGGATGGATGGGAATTTGGTGATAACCAGAATACCCATCGAGGAAACGGAAATAGGAGTGTTTTGCCAATCGTTCCAACATCTCATCGATGAAGGGCAATGGGAAATGATCCTTTTTCATTGCCGCGTTAAGTTTTCTATAATCAATACACATTCTCCATCCTGTGACGGTACGTTGAGGGATAAGCTCGTTCTTAGCGTTCTTAACTACCGTCATTCCTCCATTTTCCGGAACCACTTGGACGGGACTAACCTAGTCGCTATGTGGTACGGGATAAATAATCCCGGCGTGAAAAAGTTTGAGGACTTCCTTTTTCACGACTTCCCTCATCGCATTATTGAGCCTGCGCTGTGGTTCACGTGTGGGCGTGCTTACAGGGTCAATAGGTATATGATGGGTACAGAGTGTTGGGCTAACCCCCTTGAGGTCTTGCAAGGAATACCTGAAGACCGACCTATGCTTTTCAAAAACAGCGATGAGTCGAGAGGTTTCGTCCTCAGAAAGTTTATCACTAATGATGACGGGCGTGTTTTTGTCACCATGAAGAAAAGCATATCTTAATCCTTTGGGTATTGTTTTTTGCTCAACTGGAGGTGGAGTCGGCACTTCCTCCTTAGGAAGTTCGAGGATTTCTCCTGTGTCGTCCTCTTCTTCTATAAAGAAGTTAGAGTCATTTTCTAAGGACGTCTCAGGAGTTTCGAATGGCATTACAGACATAACCTCCTCAGGCATAGAAGAATAGGGAGGTTCTGCTATCGAGTCTAGCTCAAGAGAATGGGATCGAAAATTTATTCTTCCCTATCTTTACATCTAATCCCCCCTTGTTAGAGGCATCGTAAAAGAATGTCTCTAGGGGGTGCCCGATCAGCATATCGAAGCCTATGCCATCAAATATATGAAAATCTAGAGTCAAGACAACATCTCCATGCCGAATGTTCACGTTGTAAACCACTCCTTGTCCCTTTTTAATGGACCATGGTACATCTCTAAAAGACAAGTTGGTAGGAGCTAAAGTTTTATCACCAAGATCGATGAGTGCAAAGCCTGAGGAGACTATGTTTGCCCCTACTGTGGGGTTATACAACGTCTCTGCCCAATCATCCTCGATCTTACAGTGAATGGTTCGTGAAGGTGAGCAAATCTAAATTACTTCAGATGAAGACTCTCTTTCATTCATCCATTCATTGCTCATGATCGCTAACAACTCCTTAACAGATTCTTTAAGGGAATCAAGATCAGATTCTAGAGTGACACGAACATGATTGATCTTCTTTTTATTATACTTCAAATAATTACTGAAATCGTCAATGAACTCGTCATCGAAGCATGGAAGGGCATAGGGTAGAGGGTTCTCTCTTAGCTCATCTGGTTCGGGTGTAGTTTTGTGTGTGAATGATCCTCCCACGGACGTGTCAAGCATTAGGGCAGATTCCTTGTAAAGCCCTAACCAAAAGTGCTGTAATAACACATGGTTGGGGATAGACAAGTCTGGGCCAGATTTGGTCAAAGTTGTGAATCTGTCCCAAGCTGCTCCTAGGGATTCCTTCTCTTCTTGAAGGAAGTTGAGAATCTCTTGACGTAGGTGTTGACGGTCCTTAAGTATCAAATTTAATTATCAAATAAATAAAGAAAAGGATCCAAATGAAATCAAGATCTAGACTTAGGGTTTTATCTGACAGAATTCCACGAGTTTTGGTGTTTGTCTATTTCTGCAGGGAGTTATCAGGAAATATGGAATAAAGGCCCACATGTCAGGATTACGTAAAGATATTAACGTGCTGCGCAATTATCTTACATCTAGAAGACTCCAGAAGCCACGAGACCGAAGCGGAGGCGAAACGGGGCCAGACCCTGGGCGGCCGCCCAGTTGGTCAGGGCGCCCGCCCACCTCTGGAGTCCAATCAGGACTCTGCTTTGCGGGAAGTCTCCACCGACCTAAAGGATGAATCTAAACCATACAATCTATGTCGGTTTGATCCAAGGGCCCATATTCACTTGCAGGGACTATAAAACCAGACCCCCTGGCCCCAGGAGGAGGGAGCCTCTCAACCCTAATTCATTGTTCCATCAAGGGAGAAGAAGCCTCTGATCAAGATTAGAGCCACCACATCAATTAGATATCTAGATTAGCATAGCTACATAGGATTAGAACTAGAAGGAGTCAATCTTCGATTGGTTTCCGGATCTGTCAGGAGGATTCTTGGTAATTCTCTAATTGTGCTTCTAATTGCTTTCTAATTATCTTTGTTCTTCAATATTATGAATATGACTTTGTTCTACTTCAATATATTGCTTATGACTTTGCTCTACTTGCTTATATTCAAGATTATATTGTTCTTAGTTTATCATAGTTATGTACTTGGCTTAGTTAGATACGATCTATATACATGCTTAGGATCGTATAGCGTTTATCCATCGGATCCATGGGTAAATGATAGATATTGTGTAGGCGTGGTGCTTATACCGTATTTATCTGCGATTGTACCCAATATGCCAGATCGTGGGGTAGTTCGTGATAGTGACAGCTTCATTGATTCTTATATAGTCCCCCTCTCGTGTATTGGGCTGGCAGAGCAACATTATTACAGGGGAGTGATTGCTATGTTTCTCATATTCCTTGCTAATATCACTATGCATGGGCGTAGTCTTGTCTCGCAATGATTGCTAAGTATGCTTGCACTAACTATGATATGCTAGACTATATAGTTGAGAATAACTTAGGGAATATTCTTGTAGTTCCTTCTAATACCTTGCTAATGACTTTCTAGAGTATCTAATTGAGGTGCTTATCATATTTATTATGTGGCTAGATCAGATTAGTTATCCTTGTCACTATTATCATTTCATATATCTTTTATGTGACACTTATCCCTGTATGATGAGTTAGATATAATGTTCTCAATTATACATGCAATGATAGATGCTCAATCTCATATTCTATTCTGTAATCAATAGTGATGATTGACTAATCCCTTCCCAGTGGTAAAAATATAAATAACGATACCTGGAATACTTCCCGGTTAAAATGCTACATCGGTATTAATCTGTGCGCTTGCAGATCCCATTCATTATTTATTTAGAAGAGCAATTGCATATTTCAATACCGCGTCTCTTATATCATGCTGGGGATGACAACTTGGCTTAAGTGGTGTGAGGGATAGGTTTGGCATTTTTGGCACCGTTGCTAGATTTAGAACTTAGTCTACTTTTAGTAATGATGTTAAGAATACCCAACAAGCATTTTTGGCGCCGTTGCCGGGGAAGGTTGATTACCAATCAGGAATAGAATAAAAGATTTAGAGTAATCATTCGCATCACTAATATGATTGAGCTTATCTATTCTCTCATACAGTTTTACCCCGATATTTTTCTATTTTATCTTATGCAGGGGAATGTATGAATAGAAGACATCTTCCAGGGAATTTTGTTGACAATCCTGAAGCATTATTCAAGAAGACGAGGGCCAAGCTAAAGAAATCATCAACACTTCAGCAAGAAGCTTCATCCAATCAAGAAGATCACCGGAACTTGTCTTCAGAGTTCGAAGCCATGGCAAACAAATCAATCCGCGAGTTCTCAGCTCCCACTACGGACAACATCCGCACTGGACCTGCTGCAGAGATCGATGGCAACTTTGAGCTCAAGCCTGGACTTATCAACATGGTGCAATCCAACCAGTTCTGTGGGAAGGCACACGAAGATGCTAGTGCTCATTTACAACACTTCCTGGAGATTTGCAACACATTCACCATAGCAGGAGTTTCCAAAGACGCTATACTACTTCGCCTCTTCCCATTCTCACTATTAGGAAGAGCGAAGCAGTGGTTCTACGCTACAAAGGAGAAGAATACTACGTGGGCACTCTGCTCAACAAACTTCCTGGCTAAGTTCTTTCCCATGGGCAAGACCAATGCTCTCCGTGGGAAGATTACAAGTTTTCAGCAACAAAATGATGAATCTGTTCCAGAAGCATGGGAGCGCTTTCAAGACTACATCCTAGAATGTCCCCATCATGGAATGGAGAGTTGGCTATTGATGCAGACATTCTATCATGGGCTCAGCAACAGTGCCCGAGAGACTATGGATGCTGCAGCTGGAGGAGCATTCTTATCACTTACTATACCACAAGCCACAGCTCTTGTGGAGAAGATGGCGTCCAATCAAAGCTGGAATGAAGAGAGGACCCAGATACGCAAGAGAGGTGGAGGTAGGCATCAGCTGAAGGAGGTAGACATGCTGTCTGCAAAGCTAGACCTGCTCATGAAGAAGCTCGACGATAGAGCTGGAGACAATAAAGAAGTTATGCACATCTACGACTCTCACATGACTTGTGAGGAGTGTGGAGACACTGGACACTCAGGCAACCACTGCCTTGAGATACTTGAGGATGTGAACTACATCAACAACAACAACAACTACTACAACCGTCCTCAACAAAATCAAGGTTGGAATCAACAGAGGCCTAACTACTCAGGTAATTATCAAGGTAACAATTCTTTCAACAATAATAATAATTTTCCACCTTTGAGAGAGTTAGTGTCTAATCAAGGTAAGCTAATGGATAATCTATCTAAGAAATTGGCATCTAATGATAAAATACTAGAAAATATAAATAATAGAATGGATAATTTTTCTACTGCCATCAAGAATCAAATTAGCTTTAATAAAATGATTGAATCTCAGTTAAATCAAATAGCTGCTGCTGTTCCTACTACTAACCCCAGTATACCATCACAACCGGAAGGATTAGAATCTGCAAATTTTGTAGACATGTTTGATGCAGGTAATTGGAGTAACCCCGTCACTGAATTCTCTACTGACCTTATGCCGGTCAAGAGAGGCGATCCAGGACGCCCCGTCATCCCGATCTCCATCGGCATGGTGGATGTCCCAGAAGCACTCTGTGACTTTGGCTCCGGTGTCAACATTATACCCAGGGTACTCTATGAAAAGTTCTTTACATATCCTTTATTAGAGACAACCATGTGTTTGCAGTTTGCAGATCAGACGATAACTTTTCCAAAAGGAATAGTGAGGAACCTTTGTGTCCGAGTTGGTACCTTGTATGCACCAGCAGACTTCGTAGTGGTAGAGACCGGAAATGATGAGAGAGCACCTATCATCCTAGGGAGGCCATTTTTGAACACCACGGGAGCTATCATCTACGCCAGTGCTGCTAAGATCAGTTTCTACGTCAAAAGGAAGAAGGAGATATTTTTCTTCAAGAACAAGACTACACAAATTCAAGATCAATCCAGACGTAAATCAAGGAAGAGGACCAACAGGAGAAACAGGAACAAGCAAGTGTGGACCGAGTCAGCTAAGATGGTCACTGTAGTCCATGGAGGCCAAGATCATCAACTTAAGTCGCCGTTTTTGACCAAGAAAGACGACCCAGGAATGCCAAGCATCTACTGCTCCATAAATGGATATAACTTCTACAAGACGATTTGCGACACCGGATCAGGCGTCAACATAATGGCCGCAGTCACCTATCGGCTCTTGTTCGGAACCATGCCACTAAGACCAACATACATTTAACTCCAGATGGCAGATCAGACATTTCGAGAAGTTAAAGGAATAGTATCTGATGTCCCAGTCAAAATAGACGATCACTTTGTCTACACAGACTTTCAAGTTGTTGACATGGGAGAAGATGAATATGATCCACCCATCATCCTTGGAAGACCGTTCCTCAGCACCGTTAAAGCAATTATCTATATTGGAACCGGAGAAGTCCATATGCACTTCCCCTCAGAGAAGGTACGCCGTTATTTTACTGACCCTGACTATATCGTTGAAGAATCTAAGCAGGTCAGAAAGAGACGCAACCGCAACCAGAGGAGGCAGATCATCAAGGACGGATGGGCAGACTATGAAGGAGAAGTTGTAAGGTCAGAAGACGTAGAGTTTAAACAGAATTATCCAGAGGAGATTGAAGCACCGAGTCAGGTATGGAAAATGAAGATAACTATACAAGAAGAGGAGGCGCTGCCGGAAGTACCGACTACGCCACCCAACGAACCTCAGGACGATTAAGAAATTGGAGAGTCCCGTTCGGAGTACTTAAAAACACCAAACGCCTTGCCAAGAGGTAAACTTGGTAGTTATCCTTTCCCTTTCAATTATTTTAAATAGTTTACTTAGATAAACATGCTCATACTGTCTTAAAAAGAAAATAAAAATGTGAAAAATAGTAAGCCCCATGTGAATAGACGAGTGGCATAAAACCCATACGTACATTCACTGTGGTGGCATAAAAATAAAATAAATATTTTTCTGCTTTATAAAATAAAAATATAAAAACAGGGAGTAATAATTATTAAGGAGTCTCAAGATGATAAAGGCTAGATATTTATGCTAACACTTAATCAGTTCCACAAGCTTTGTTGTCTATTTGAGCTCCACAGAATTTAAGAATTCAAGAAGACTAGCAGACGGAGGACATTCTAATCGCTGTCAGAATACTGCTGACTTTCAACTACACCTCTGCCACCTGCTAGCTATATCAAGAGAAATTACGTCAAAATTCAGCTTGGGGGAGAGCACCCCCATTTATTCCGATAAGTATTTTTATCTATCTTTATACTTATATTATTTTAGAATATTAAAATACACATAAACTATGGGAAAACCAAATAAAGATTTTATGCTTATATATATTTATTACTTAGTGTGTTTAATTAATAAGTAAAGTGGCTATGCTAATCTGTATCTAATAAAACTTAAGCATGGATATGATGAATAGTTGCTCTGCCTAATTTGCACATTTTAAGTTCTCTCTCAAGTTTAGACATAACTGTTATAATTTAAAGCTTGCCCTAGACCTAAACTTGTGGGATGAAAACTTGATCTGAAGTCTAAGTTGTTAACGGATACGATATGGAAAGGCTGAGCTGCTGTTTATCTGTTCCTAGAGATGCTAGAATTCTGGAGAATTTTATCTTTGAAAATCTTTAAAATGTTGCATGATGAGTTCCTGTATGATGAGAGTTTAAATTCCTACCACAGCCATATATACATGCTTGCTAGACCTTGAGCCACGCATTTACTATTTACTGCTTATGAGCATTGAGTATGGTCAAGCTGTGTAGACCCTTAGGAGCTTGTCATGTGGTTAAATCAAGATTTCACTTGCACGTTCACTCATATATGCTACTTCTACTCCGGAAGTACCATCCACATATATCCACCCATTCCATCTCCAGAACCACCTAAAAATATTCTACTCCTAATCCGGGAGAGAATAACCAAAAATATTTCTGTTTTCCCTTGTGAAATAAATGCTCAAGTTATCTTGTTACTACCACTTGCTATATTATCTCAAGAGATGAGTGCTCTAAAAAAAAGAAGAAGAAAATAATACGAGGAAATAAAAAGGAGCAAGTGCTCGGAACCTCGAAAGAAAAGAAAAAGTGAGACGAGAGGTAAAAATGGACAAGTGTCCGACAGTAGAATTAGGGGTGCAAGATACCCACCTGAGAGAAAAGAAAAAGAAGAGCATCTCATTCTCCTCATAAAGTTTCAAAAGCAAGGAAGGTATGTATCCCCTCAAAAGAGCAAAGTAGAATTAGACTTTCACCACCATTGTTTTCACCATTGTTATCACCATCATCACCATATACCATTCATTCGCCACACATGCACATCTTGATTAAACTTATTGACTTGTTACTTTGGATCCATGGTTTGACTATGCAATAAATGTCTTGTAAGTATGTATATTTTATCTCCCACCTATGAGCTCCAGATATTAAAGCCTTATTAGAATAGAGTGAGAGAGAAGACAATGTCACTATGCCTTATACCCCAAATACCACATATCTTGAGAGAAGGCATATACCATCAATGCCTTGGTAAGGATCCAAAAATACCACAAAAGAGAGACCTGAGAGAATCATACAAGGAATTCTGAGTTTTATTTGAAAATCTGCAAAAACCCCAGAGCTATAGCTGATCAAGAATAAGAGACATGGCACTTGGCTAGACTGTT
This sequence comes from Sorghum bicolor, assembly GCF_000003195.3. Lineage (NCBI taxonomy): Eukaryota > Viridiplantae > Streptophyta > Magnoliopsida > Poales > Poaceae > Sorghum > Sorghum bicolor. The sequence continues at coordinate 42,097,670 of NC_012871.2, forward strand.
CTATCTTTTAACCACTCAAGACAGAAGTGACAGTTACAAGTCCCATGGTGAAGGTAAAGTAAGTAAGTTTTAAGTCTTGACAGTTTACTCTTACTCAGAGATGAGATCTTATTTAAAAGCATGTGTACCGTCAAATTTTTAAAGATATTGCAACAACTTATGATCCATAGCTGAGTCTATCCTTGCTCAGGGACGAGCAAGAGGTAAGCTTGGGGGAGTTTGTTGACGGTCCTTAAGTATCAAATTTAATTATCAAATAAATAAAGAAAAGGATCCAAATGAAATCAAGATCTAGACTTAGGGTTTTATCTGACAGAATTCCACAAGTTTTGGTGTTTGTCTATTTCTGTAGGGAGTTATCAGGAAATATGGAAGAAAGGCCCACATGTCAGGATTACGTAAAGATATTAACGTGCTGCGCAATTATCTTACATCTAGAAGACTCCAGAAGCCACGAGACCGAAGCGGAGGCGAAACGGGGCCAGACCCTGGGCGGCCGCCCAGTTGGTCAGGGCGCCCACCCACCTCTGGAGTCCAATCAGGACTCTGCTTTGCGGGAAGTCTCCACCGACCTAAAGGATGAATCTGAACCATACAATCTATGTCGGTTTGATCCAAGGGCCCATATTCACTTGCAGGGACTATAAAACCAGACCCCCTGGCCCCTGGAGGAGGGAGCCTCTCAACCCTAATTCATTGTTCCATCAAGGGAGAAGAAGCCTCTGATCAAGATTAGAGCCACCACATCAATTAGATATCTAGATTAGCATAGCTACATAGGATTAGAACTAGAAGGAGTCAATCTTCGATTGGTTTCCGGATCTGTCAGGAGGATTCTTGGTAATTCTCTAATTGTGCTTCTAATTGCTTCCTAATTATCTTTGTTCTTCAATATTATGAATATGACTTTGTTCTACTTCAATATATTGCTTATGACTTTGCTCTACTTGCTTATATTCAAGATTATATTGTTCTTAGTTTATCATAGTTATGTACTTGGCTTAGTTAGATACGATCTATATACATGCTTAGGATCATATAGCGTTTATCCATCGGATCCATGGGTAAATGATAGATATTGTGTAGGCGTGGTGCTTATACCGTATTTATCTGCGATTGTACCCAATATGCCAGATCGTGGGGTAGTTCGTGATAGTGACAGCTTCATTGATTCTTATATAGTCCCCCTCTCGTGTATTGGGCTGGCAGAGCAACATTATTACAGGGGAGTGATTGCTATGTTTCTCATATTCCTTGCTAATATCACTATGCATGGGCGTAGTCTTGTCTCGCAATGATTGCTAAGTATGCTTGCACTAACTATGATATGCTAGACTATATAGTTGAGAATAACTTAGGGAATATTCTTGTAGTTCGTTCTAATACCATGCTAATGACTTTCTAGAGTATCTAATTGAGGTGCTTATCATATTTATTATGTGGCTAGATCAGATTAGTTATCCTTGTCACTATTATCATTTCATATATCTTTTATGTGACACTTATCCCTGTATGATGAGTTAGATATAATGTTCTCAATTATACATGCAATGATAGATGCTCAATCTCATATTCTATTCTGTAATCAATAGTGATGATTGACTAATCCCTTCCCAGTGGTAAAAATATAAATAACGATACCTGGAATACTTCCCGGTTAAAATGCTACATCGGTATTAATCTGTGCGCTTGCAGATCCCATTCATTATTTATTTAGAAGAGCAATTGCATATTTCAATACCGCGTCTCTTATATCATGCTGGCGATGACAACTTGGCTTAAGTGGTGTGAGGGATAGGTTTGGCATTTTTGGCACCGTTGCTAGATTTAGAACTTAGTCTACTTTTAGTAATGATGTTAAGAATACCCAACAGTAGGGCAGCAATTCGGGATAATGGGTAGAATGATAGGCAGAATTTGTTTCGCAATTCTTCCCAATCGCCAGCTACCTTCCCTATGTTCTGGGCATACCATTGCCTCGCCCTCTCATTAAGAGAGAAGGGAAACAATTTCCACCACATTGTCTCGAGTGACATGCCAGCAATGGTGAGGCATGCACAGAGCTGCTGAAATTCCCTGAAGTGGTGACATGGGTTTTCGTAATCTAAGCTTGAGAAGGATTGTTCCAGAACCATGGCTATAAAAGCCTGCCGGAGTTCGTAAAACGATGCTGTGATGGGCTTCACAGATTGTGGAGGTGTGGTGAACTCGGCCTTGGGAGCAGAGATATCTGAGATGGTAGGTTGCTCCATTGGAACAAAGTAAGAAAAGAAAGGTAAAAACAAAAGATACACGGGCAACTAGGTTTGGAGACTATGACGACAACCGTTCCCCGGCAACGGCGCTAGAAATGCTTGTTGGCGCTTCTTAGCAACAGCAGAAAAATCCTCAAGCGCACGGAAGTACCATTGTATTACTTCACCCGAAAGTATTCAAGGTATCGTATTTATCCACAGGGAATGGCAAAACGTCACTTAGACTCTAAACTAATCACCTTAGAAGATAGTAGGTGTTGCGGTCCTTAAGTACCAAATATAATCATCAAATAAATAAAAAAAGGATCCAAATGCAACCAACACCCAAACTTAGGGTTTTATATGACAGAATTCCACGAGTTTTGGTGTTTGTCTATTTCTGAAGGGGGTTATCAGGAAATATGGAGAAAGGCCCACATGTCGGGTTTACATAGAGATATTAACGTGCTGCGCAAATTTCTATTGTCTAGAAGAGTCCAGAAGCCACGGGAACGAATGGGAACCGAGCGGGCCCAAGGGCAGGGCGCCCACCCTCCCCCCCTCGGCGCCTGCCCTGCTACAGAGACCAATCAGGTCCCGTCTCGTGGATTATGCTCCACCGACCTAAAGGATCAAGGAAAACCGTGCGATTAAGGTCGGTTTGATCCGACGGCTCACGTTCACTTGAGGGGACTATATAAGCAGGCCCCCTGGCCCCTGGTGGAGAGCAATCCCATTATTCATTAGCATATTTTCCAGAGAGGATTCAGAGAGAGAGGTCCCTCTAGGGTTCCAACCTCATAGGGCTTAGCATCCAATGTGAGAGTAGAATTAGTTCTACTAGATTGAGAGAGATGGAGTGGAGGTGTAGATCGAAGGAAGCCCGGCTTGTCGGTGTCTACTCCGAGGTTGTACCTGCGGGATCAAGTCTCCAAACCCGAGGCTTGCTCCTAGGATTCTTCAGTATTTGGACTTCTAAATTCTAGTAAGTTCTTTGTTCTTATTGTTCTTTGGTTTATGAGTTTACTTTATTCTCTTCTGGTTGAGTTTAGAGTAATCATTGCTAGCGTAATTGTGGTGTTTGGGCTAGGGTACTCATAGATATACCCTGTCTAGCCGGACCGTGGTAGTAGCGAGGAACGTGATATTTCCGAGCTACCCTTGTAGCCCACATCCCGTTAGCAGGTGTTGACGGTTCTTAAGTATCAATTTTAATTATCAAATAAACAAGAGAAAGGACCAATATGCAACCAACACCTAGAATTAGGGTTTGATCTGACAGAATTCCACGAGTTTTGTTGTTTATCTATTTCTGCAGGGGGTTACCAGGAAATAAGGAAGAAAGGCCCACATGTCGGGATTACATAGAGATATCAACGCACCGTGCAATTTTCTACCATCTAGAAGACTCTAGAAGCCACGGGAAGGAAGCGGAGGCCGAACGGGGCCAGGCACTGGGCGCCCGCCCAGTTGACCTGGGCGCCCGCCCCCTCCTGGAGTTGGATTAGGACTCTTTTCACGGACGATGCTCCACCAACCTAAAGGATCAACGATAACCGTCCAATCAATGTCGGTTTGATCCAACAGCTCACGTTCACTTGAGGGGACTATAAAACCAGACCCCCTGGCCCCTTGAGGAGACAAGTTCATCATAGAGTTGAGAGGACCCCTCGAAGGAAAACCTCTCCTCTAAATAAAATTTCTTTTTAGGCTTAGCATCCAATGTAAGTAGAAATAGATCTTCTAGTTTCTACAAGATTGAGAGAGTGTTGGGTATTTTAAACGCAAATAGAAAAATCCGCAAGCGCACGGATACCGATGTAGCTTTCACCCGGAAGTATTCCAGAGTATCGATTTTCCACAGGGAACGTGAGTGTACTAATTAAGATCCAAGATCGCCCAAGGATAACTATATAATTATTTTTGGTGGGAAGAGAGGAAGTTTCCTGAGAGTTCTCTAGTTGATCTAAGAATCAAGAATTACTTCAAGATTATCTATATCGGGACATCAGAGCACTAACCATGGAAAGAGATGAGAAGGGGGCTAGGAAGGTCTGACTATGGTCCTACAAACACCGATCCAAACGTGGTGGAATACGTAGACCGTTAGGGCTGTCACTACCCTAGGGCTACCACAACAATCCGTAGGATTGGGTGCAATTCCAGGTAATCGCAAGACTAAACACCACGTCTAATCTATTAATTACTACTCTAATGTTTCAAAGACTAGAGCACTTGATGCAAGCGGGAATCCAATAAATAACTTGAATGTAAATAAAAGTAATTAGAGAACTCAGGAGTTATGAGTTGAAGAACCTGGAGAACGATGAAGAACGAACCAGATGCTGCAAAAGTACAATGTTGAGGAAGATCCGACAGATCCGGCTCCTCCACCGCTCTCCTCTTCTCTCTCCCTATTTTCTAGATTACAACTAGAACTAACTAGAACTAGAACTAGAGGAACTAGAACTAGAGGTAGATGAACTAGAACTAGATCTAGATGAACTAGAGGTAGAACTAGAAGAACTAGAGGGATCCTCTCTAGTTGGATGAAGAATTGAAACCCTAACTTTGATTCTGTAGAAGAGGTATGATCTCCAGGGGCCAGGGGGTCTGGTTTTATAGTCCCTTCAAGTGAATCTGGACCGTTGGATCAAACCGACATTGATTGAACGGTTATTGTTGATCCTTTAGGTCGGTGGAGGAATATCCCGAAAGAGAGTCCTGATTGGACTCTGGCTGAGGGCGGGCGCCTAGGAAAGGAGGGCGGGCGCCCTGTCCCTGTGTCCTCTCGGCCTCCGCTTCGGTCCCGTGGCTTCTGGAGTCTTCTAGATGATAGAAAATTGCGCGGCACGTTAATATCTCTATGTAAACCCGACGTGTGGGTCTTTCATTTATATTTCCTGATAACCCCCTGCAGAAACAGACAAACACCAAAACTCGTGGAATTATGTCACATAAAGCCCTAAGTCTAGGTGTTGGTTGCATTTGGATCCTTTTCCATGATTAGTTGATGGTTAAATGTGAGCATTAAGGACCGTCAACAAGCTCCCACAAGCTTAACCTTTGCTCGTCCCTGAGCAAGATGAACTCAAGAATTTCTGTAGTGGTTTCAATACATGCGTTCAAACAAGATCTCATCTCTGGGTTAGGGTAAACTGTTAAGATTTAAATTTACTCATTTTTCCTTCCACCATGGGGCTTGCAACCGTCACTTGTGTCTTGAGTAGTTAAAAGATAGAACGGTCTAATCAAGCACCATGTCTCTTATTCTTGATCAGCTATAGCTCTGGAGTTTTTGCAGATTTTCAAATAAAACTCAGAGATTCCTTGTATGACTCTCTATAGTCTCTCATTTGTGGTATTTCTGGATCCTTACCAAGGCAGTAATGGTGTATGCCTTCTCTCAGAGTATGTGGTATTTTTGGTATGAGGCATAGTGACATTTCCTTCTCTCTCACCCTACTCTAATAAGGCTTTTGATATCTGGAGCTCATAGGTGGGAGACAGCTAATACATACTTACAAGACATTTATTGCATAGTCAAACCATGGATCCAGAAGAACAAGTCAATAAGTCAAATCAAGATGTGCATCTGTGGCGAATGAATGGTGTATGGTGATGATGGTGATAATGGTGAAAGTCTAATTCTACTTATGCTCTTTTGATGGGATACATACCTTTCTTGCTCTTTTGAAACTTTTTGAGGAGAATGAGATGCTCTATATTTTCTTTTTTTTTCTTTTCTCTCAGATGGGTATCTTGTACCCCTAATTCTACTGTCGGACACTTGTCCATTTTTACCTCTCGTCTCACTTTTTTTTCTTTCGAGGTTCCGGGCACTTGCCCCTTTTTATTTCCTCGTATCTTTTTTTTTCTTTTTTTAGAGCACTCATCTCATGAGATAATATAGCAAGTGGTAGTAACAAGATAACTTGAGCATTTATTTCACAGGGGAAAAACAAGAATATTTTTGGCTATTCTCTCCCAGATCAGGAGTAGAATATTTTTGGGTGGTTCTGGCGATGGAAATGGTTGGATATATGTGGATGCGTACTTCCAGAGTAGAAGCAGCATGTATGAGTGAACGTGCAAGTGAATCTTGATTTAACCACATGACAAGCTCCTAAGGGTCTACACAGCTTGACCACACTCAATGCTCATAAGCAGTAAAAAGTAAATGTGTGGCTCAAAGTCTAGCAAGCATGTATATATGGCTGTGGTAGGTATTTAAACTCTCATCATACAGGAACTCATCATGCAACATTTTAAAGATTTTCAAAGATTAAATTCTCCAGAATTCTAGCATCTCTAGGAACAGATAAACAGCAGCTCAACCTTCCCATATCGTATCCGTTAACAACTTAGACTTTAGATCAAGTACTCTCCCCACAAGTTCAGGTAGAGCAACTACTCATCATTTCCATGTGAGAGCTTATCATGAGGGTTCATAGCAAACTTTATTTATTTATTTATTTAGCAAACTAAGCAAAGATATATATATATAAGCACAAAATCTTTATTTGGGTTTTTATCTTTTTATTATTTGAGTAAAGTATAAACGCGAGTAGAAACACTTAGCTGGATAAATAGGGGTGCTCTCCCCCATGCTGGATTTTGACGTAATTCCATTTTGTCGGTGTTTTCCCCCCGGGGGGTCACACCAACGAGTAAATTTGTATGCATGCTCCCTTTCCCAGATGGTGATGCAAGAAGACACAGAGATTTAACCTGGTTTGGGCAAGAGAAGGCCCTACGTCCAGCGGGGGGGAGAGAGTTTGTATAATCTTGCACCTAAGTGCTTGTACAGGGGTGAATACAAGCGCGGTATGAAGTGTGGAGCTCTACTACGTATGAGCGTGGTGTTTTTTTTTTCTATTCCTGAGTCCCTCCTTTTATAGCTCCAAGGAGAGACCCAGGGTACATGTATAGGCGTCAGAATAGGAGTCGATAGCAGCATGGAGCGCTGACCTACTCGAGGCTTCCGTACTGGCATGACCTCGAGCCGTCCCATCTTAATAGCCTGGTGATGATCACGCGTGCCCCTGCATTCTGCTCTGCGCGCCGTCTTGGATTAGTTCGACGGGTGCACGCTTGTACGATCCGGCGGCAAATCCGGCGGAGTGGTTGGGATGTAGTCAGTCGACGCCCAACCCGTCCCCTGGAAGGATCTCTGTCTGGTCGAGGGTCAGACCCCGTACATTGTGTTGATATCCGGAGCGCTGACTTTAGACGTCTCGAGGGGGTCCCGATTAGACGTCCCATCCTTATTTCCCGCACCCTGCCATGCCCTGGGTTGTTCGGCGGGAAAGCTGCAAAAAGATTGATGGGACGGAAGCCTGTTCCCTATCATGCCTCCCGTGACCTGTGTGTTAGGTGGGGAAGCATCAGGCGCATTTAGTGCTCCGGCCCGCGTGCGCGCGTCAGGCGGCGGACGGCGTCCTTGCGCTCGACGCCCCCCGGTTCGCGTGAGCCTGTTCCGTATTCAACGGTAACCAGCGCTCGACGCCTGATCGATTCGCTCGACGCTATTTCCGTCTTCGAGGTTGCGGCCGTTGATGGCGGCGCATACGTAAGATTAGAGCGTCGAATTGAGGGTCTCAACCTGCGTACGGACGATCTCATAATGCGCATCGCTGAGGGTACCCCTTACTGATACCCTCGACAGTAGCCCCCGAGCCTCCATTTGAGCGCTAGCGCTTGAGTGGAGGCTTTATTTTACTGTCGAATTTCCGTGGGAGCGCGCGAGCGACCCCGTGGGGGTAGCCCCCGAGCCCTCGGAGGAGTTTTTGACTCCTTCGAGGGTTATGTTGTCTAATTCGCAGAAGCGCTTTCGACACTAGTGGCGGAAGGTTCTGACTGGCTCGTTTTGCCCGGGGGTTTCGACGTACTCTCGATAGAGCGAGCGTCTTCCACCCCAAATTGAGTTCCTGGCGGGTAGTCCATGTGAGAACCTGTGCCCCTTTCGAGGGGGTCAGCTGTAGCCCGGAGGCGTTCTCATAAAGCGGGATCGACGTGGTCGAGGATACCAGTCTCATTCGATAGAGACCGGCGGCTCGATGCCTCCCGTCGGGGGGATTCCTCTCGACTGTCTCGACCCTACCTTGAACATCGCCAGCGAGCCCTCGAGGCGGGCCTCGATCTTCGACCGCTCGCTGGGGATCCCTGACTCTGGCGCTCGAGATCGACTGTCAAACCCTTTCGGCGGGCCAGCCATCGACCTCTCGAGACTCTTGCGGGTACGCCCCTTGGCTTACAAGGGAAGGAAGTGGCCATGACGGTTCGCCTTTCTGCCCGTTGGGCGCGTCTTTTTAGGCGGGTGACGTTACGACACTGTATCGGCGTGGAATTCGGAACGCCCGGCCTGTGAAGGGGGAAAGACTGTTAGGTGGCGCATTAATTGGGGAACTTTACCTCATTTCCTGGATCTGTCCGTTGGCGGATTGCGGCCTATAAATACGTCGTGGCGCCGCCGCCGTTCCTCTTCCTTCCGCCTTCTCACTTCCATTCTCTCGTTGTCTTTGCCTTCTCGCTGCCTTAGCTCTCTCACCGTCTTACGCGCACACGCTTCCTCGTGCAGTAGTGGATCCACTGCCTCTTCGGCCTAGATGCCTGTAAGACTCATCGCCGCCGACGACTGGCGCCTGTCGTCGATGACGGAGCGCCGGTTGTTAGAGCTTGAGAAAGAGGGATTGCTGCGCCACCGTACCTCACTGTCGTCGCCAGAGTGGATCGCGCCGCCGGCGAGTCACAGGGAGCCCCAGCCGCCCGAGGGCTACGTGGTATCGTTTGCCAAGTTCCACCGCCTTGGCCTGGGTGCTCCCCCGAGTCGCTTCATGCGGGCCCTCTGCTTCCACTACGGGGTGGAGCTCCAGCACTTCTCCCCGAACGCCATCACCGTCGCGGCGGTCTTTGCCACCGTGTGTGAGGGCTACTTGGGGATGATGCCGCACTGGGAGCTATGGCTCCATCTCTATAGGGGCGAGCTCTTCAACGGCCCCACTGGGACCACCGGCGTGAGGAAACCTGTGTGGGCGGGTTGCCTCAATCTCGTGCTGAAGACGGGGAAGTCGGAGAGGCCGCGCGAGTACATCCCGGTGGGACTGTCGACTAACCACGCCAGCTGGGACTCCCAATGGTTCTACCTGAGGAACGACGATGGCCTGCTGCCCGCCTATACCGGGCGCTTGATCACGGAACGACCGGAGAATTGGACGTACGGCGTCGTCCAAGCTCACCAATCTCGGCTCGACCCCCTCCTCGACGTCATGAAGAAGCTGCGTTCGGAGGGCTTGACCGCCGCCCTCGTTCTCTCGGCCGTTCATCACCGGAGAGTTCTCCCTTTGATGTCTCGGCCGTTGAGGATGGATGAGATGGGCCCCGGCGTTCCATCTCGGGACCTCGAGGCGTGCCGGATGTCCAACGAGGCTCCGGCGGATGACGAGGTTGCGGCCCGAGTCAGGGCTGCAATTGCCGGTGATTTTCAGCCGGAGCATGTTAACGGCTTCCCCATGAGGCCAGATGTCGGCTCGATCGATCTGGTATGTTTTCTTCTTGCGCGCAACCTCGATTCCGGGTTCCTTTTCTTCCCCTCTCCTTTTCTTTTCTAAGTCTGCCTTCATTTTGATAGGGACGGATCGACGTCCGGTCCTCGAGGCCCCCGGTAAAGGAGGACGGGGTCGATCGTGATAAACGGCGCTAATCCGCCGAAAAGCTAAAGTCCGCCAAGGACTCTGCCAAGAAGGGGGAGAAGAAGAAGAACCTCGACCGTCAAGCGTTAGAGGCGCGTCGGGCCAAATCCAGGCAGAGGGGGGAGCCTGAGGAGGAATCCCCCAACGATGATGACGACGATGACGACGACAGCGATGATTCCGAGGGGATGGCGTCACGTCTCGACCGGATCCTCGAGGGCCCGTCTCGAGGCGACGTCGACGCCCCCTGGACGGAGACGTCAAGGGAGGGTCCGAGTTGATCTCATCGCTCCCAGGCCGACACACCTCCTGCGCCCAAGACGGGTCGAGACGCACCGCGCCCTCCCCCGACGCCCAGAGAGAGCAGTCAGGCTAGGCCCCAAGCGAAGGGGCCACTGACTCGCGGTCGCGCCGCGGCCTACGAGAAAGTAGAGGCCGGCCGCATGAGCGCCAGTCCCGGTGCCCGTCAGGCGGGAACCGACGCGCCTAGGCCGGCGCCTGCCCTCGAGGGACCTGGAGCCCTGACGCGGGGTGGCTCGAGGTCCGCTAGTCGGGGCGGCGGGAGGCGAGCTGTTCTCCCTGTGGGGTAAGCCCTTTCAATGGTGTGGCTTCTGTTTTCCTGTCCCTCTGCCGATCTTTTCTCATAAACCGATCTTTTCTCAGGCTAAAGCGGACCCTCGAGCAGGCCCAGCCATCCATGGCAAAGAGGCTCAAAACGGGCGCCGCCTCCAAGGAACCAGGTTCGTAGTTTATTTCTGGGCCTTGCGATGTTCTTGTGTCGGTTATTATAACGTCTGACCTTTTTACCCTTTGTTTTGTAGGCTTCTCCAGTTCCGAACCTCCAGCCGGCGTCGAGAGGGCTCCGTCTCGTCCCGCGCCTACTTCGTCGCCGCCGACTTGTGCTGAGGCGCCCCAGACGCAAGCGTCAGAGGGAGCCCCCGAGCCCCCTAGATTGGGGGTCGAGGGGGAACCCATTACCATCAGCGATATGTCTGATGGTAACGAAGCTTCTGGGGGTGCCCGCCCTATGGAGGAGGAAACGTCGACCCCCCACATCGCGGAGTTGACTCCCTGGCCCGCCGGCCTCCGCACCCTCGAGGAGCAGAAGAAGAAGAAGGGGAGGATGAACAGCGGGAGCGCGAGGCGGCGCGGCATCCGCAGGAGCGTGAGGCACAACAACAGCAACAGCAGCAGCGGCAGCAACAGCAGCAGCAGCAGGAGCAGCAGCAACAGCAGCAGGAGCAACAGCAGCAGCAGCAGGGGCAGCAGCAACAGCAGCAGGAGCAACAGCAGCAGCAGGGGGGCCAAGAGGAGGGACTGCTCGAACCCCCGCCCCAAGGTCCGGCTCAGCCGGCGCCGCCGGAGCCGCAAGAGCCCGGCGAGCAGGAAGAGGATCTGCCGGTGTACGGCCCCCCGACCCCAGCGTGGCTCCTCCCGGAGGCACCTGCCGCGATCCGGGCAGAGCCGGGGCGAGCGGATGGGGTAGTGGCGCTCGCCTGCATGATACGCACCCCCACCGACCCCGAATCCGAGATCAAGAGGACGATCTACGGCATGGACGGGATCGCCCCAGGGTTCCTCCGGGAGCGTCGGATGTAGGGCTCGACCGACCATTTTGCTATTCTTCCCGTGGCCTCTTTGCTCTGGATTATTTCGCCTAAAGGGAAAGACGAGACCACCGTGATGGGGTGGCCAAGGAAGTAGTGCTGCAGCTTACGGCGGGCAAGGATTACTTCATAAATCAGCTTCTAGATTTGGGGATAACGTGCTTTGGTCTCCGAAAGCACCTCGCTGACGAAATATACTGGCCTCTGAACTGGTAGCGCATGTCCCTCCTCCTGCCTCTCGACCACTACCGCTGCGCTGACGACCTGGGTCGTCGACGCGACGTAGAGGAGCAGCGGCTCTGCGGGTTGAGGTGGAACCAGGACTGGTGCCGAGGTCAGTGTCTTCTTCAGCCTTTCGAGTGCTTCCTCGGCCTCGGGGGTCCAAGAAAAGCGCTCGACCTTCTTCAGGAGTCGATACAATGGTAATGCCTTTTCTCCTAGTCTCGAGATGAAACGGCTCAGAGCCGCCAGGCATCCCGTGACTCTCTGCACACCCTTGATGTTTCAGATCGGCCCCATTCTTGTGATGGCCGAGACTTTCTCGAGGTTGGCCTCGATGCCGCGCTGCGAAACGATGTAGCCTAGGAGCATGCCTCGAGGCACACCGAAAACGCACTTCTCGGGATTGAGCTTGATCCGGTTGGCGCGTAGACAGCTAAAAGCAATCTCGAGGTCCTGGATTAGGTCCCCTCGTCGCTTTGACTTGACGACAATGTCGTCGACGTAGGCCTCGACCGTTGACCCTATATGTTCGCCAAATACATGGAGCATGCAACGTTGGTACGTGGCTCCCGCGTTTCGAAGCCCAAATGGCATGGTCACGTAGCAATACATCCCAAAAGGTGTGATGAAAGAGGTCGCGAGCTGGTCGGACTCCTTCATTTTTATTTGGTGGTAACCAGAATATGCATCGAGGAAAGAAAGGGTTTCACATCCCGCGGTAGAATCGACAATCTGATCAATACGTGGCAATGGAAAAGGAACTTTTGGACATGCTTTATTTAGACTAGTATAATCGACACACATCCTCATTTTCCCATTCTTTTTCTTAACTAATACAGGGTTTGCTAACCAATCGGGATGATGAACGTCCTTGATGAATCCGGCCGTCAAAAGCTTGTGGACTTCCTCGCCAATGATCTTGCGCTTCTCCTCGTCGAATCGGCGCAACCGCTGCTTCACTGGCTTGGAACCGGCTCGAATCTCCAAGGAGTGCTCGGCGACTTCCCTCGGTATGCCTGGCATGTCCGACGGACTCCATGCAAACATGTCGGCATTTGCACGAAGAAAGTCGACGAGCACAGCTTCCTATTTGGGGTCGAGGTTGGTGCTGATCGTCAGCACTTTGCCGTCGGAGTTGTTGGGGTCGAGCGGGATCTTCTTGGTTCCTTCCGCCGCCTCGAAGCTGCCCGCGTGGCGCTTAGGCTCTGGAGCCTCAGCGGCCAGGGCCTCGAGCTTCGCGACGAGCTCGGTGTAGCTGTCGACCGCCTCCCCGTACTCGACGCACTCGACGTCGCACACATACGCGTGCTCGAAGGAGGAACTGACAGTGATGACGCCTTTGGGACCGGGCATCTTCAGCTTCAAGTAGGTGTAGTTGGGTATAGCCATGAACTTGGCGTAGCCCGGGCGCCCGATGATGGCGTGGTACGTGCCTCGGAACCCAACCACCTCAAAGGTGAGGGTCTCCTTCCTGAAGTTGGCCGCCGTGCCGAAGCAGACCGGTAAGTCAATTCGACCTACTGGCAGCGCCTTTTTTCCTGGCACGACGCCATGGAAACCGCCGGCACTTGGTTGGAGCTTCCCTCTATCTATGCCGAGGAGGTCGAGGGTCTCGAGGTAGATGATGTTGAGGCTGCTGCCACCATCCATCAGTACTTTCGAGAGCCGGGTGTTGACGATGATGGGGTCGACGACGAGCGGGTAGACGCCTGGGGCGACTACCTTGTCGGCGTGGTCCTCTCGGTCGAAAGTGATAGGAGTGCTTGACCAGCTAAGGTACTGGGGCACCGCCATTCTTGCCGCAAAGACTTCGCGACGCTCCCTTTTGCGCTGCCTCGTGGTTAATTGAGTCGAGGGCCCGCCATAGATCATGTAGCAGTCGTGGACGGCGGGGAAGCCGTCGTCATCTTCGTTGTCCTCCTTGCTGCCACCCTTTTCTTTCTTGGAGTCGTCACGCGCATCTTTTTTGAACCCCAGACCGTCGAAATGCTTTCTCAGCATACGACAATCCTTGAGCTTGTGGTTGGCGCCTCCCTTATGGTAAGGGCACGGTTCCTCCAACATCTTGTCGAAGATGCCTCCATCCGGAGGACCTCGTGGTTTCTTTCGATCCATGGCGGCGACAAGATTGTCATCGGAATCCTCCCGGTGGAACAGCCGTGCCTTCTGCTTCTTTTTATTTTTCTTGAGGCCTCGACTGGGGGTCCCATCTTCATCGATGGGCTGCTTGCCTTTTCTTCCTTCAGGGCTGAAGAAGGCGCCGACTGCCTCCTCCCCTGCCGCGTTGTTGGCTACTACGTCCATCAGCTCGTCGACGGTCTGAGGTCGATTACGACCTAACTCCCGCACCAAGTCTCGGCTGGTGGTGCCCGAGACGAATGCCAAGATGACGTCGTGGTCAGGAATGTGGGGCAGCTCAGTGCGCTGCTTTGAGAAGGGTCGAGCATACTCTCGGAGAGTTTCACCTGTCTTCTGTTTACACTTGCTGAGGTCCCACGAGTTCCCAGGCCGTATGTAGGTTCCTTTGAAATTACCCTCGAAAACTTTTACCAAGTCAACCCAGTCGTGAATCTGATTTGCTGGAAGTTCTTCGAGCCATCGACGGGCGGTGTCGGAGAGGAAAAGGGGTAGCTGTCTGATGATGGCTCGATCATCACCTCGAGCGCCACCTAGCTGACAGGCCAGCCTAAAATCGGCCAGCCATAACTCTGGTTTGGTCTCTCCATTGTACTTCGCGATGCTGGTCGGGGGTCGGAATGGATTGGGCAGGGGCGTGCTGCGGATCGCCCTGCTGAACACCCGTGGGCCCGGTGGCTCAGGGGCCACCCGGTCCTCGTCGCTGTCGTATCTCCCGCCGCGATGCGCGCTGTAACCGCGCTCTTCCGCGTCTCCGTGCCGGCGGCGTCGATTTTCTTCGATGTCGTGCCGCGCGTCATGTCGACGCTGATTGTCGACGAGGAGGATGAGAGCGGTCTTTCTGCCTCGAGGGGGAGGTTGTTGATGGACTGACACCTCCTTTTCGTTTTGAGGCTGTTCGTCGCGCTTCTCTGTGGCAGCTCCTCGTCGTCGAGATGCCGAGCTTTCGGCTTGTTGAACTGCCGCCACCTGGAGCAATGTCTGTACCTCCTCTCGAATGCGTCGGGCCTGGGAATTCGACGGCTCTGGCATGTTACGCAGCAACATCGTTGCTGCCACTACATTCTGGTCTGCTCGAGGGAAACGGCTGATAGGTTGCTCTGGCTCTGCGTTGCCGACGATCTGACGATGTACCTCTCGAGCGCGTCTGCGGACACTTCCGCCCGGCGGGTAGGGCAGGTCTTGCTCGAGGATTTGCTCGAGTAGGACGAGGCGCTCGCGGTCTTCGTCGAGCTTCATCTTGAGCTCCCGCAGCTGCGCGAGCTGCGCGGTTCTGTCTTCCTGCGGAGGGGGGTCGACTTGTCCGTCGTTCCCAGGCGTCCTGGGGTCTTCTCGTGCCGCGGGGGCTCGACCGCCCGCAGCGTCATCCTGTGTCTCATCGGTAGTTTCTACCGCTCCGTCGATGTGATAGCATTCCCTCGTAGGGTCGTAGCTATCAGTTTCGGAGCCGGAGTCTGGCTCGGCGGCGTAGAAACACCCACGCCCCTCCTCCAGCAATCGCTGCCTGAGGGAGGTGATCGTGTAACGTCCAGGGCCTAGACGACGAAGGCTTCGTACCCGGGAAAGGTCCGGCAGCTCGGACGCTGGCCGCTGCGCTTCCGAGCCACGTGGGAGGACCGTTGGTCTTTCCACGTATGTCCGGGCGTTTGGGCATATCGCTCTGGCGAGCGATGCCGCGGCGTTGTCCAATCCGAATGGCAGTGCCGCTCTTGGAGTGAACAACCCGTGTGGAAGTAGCCTAGCATCGGTGGGGGAGAGCGCGCGAGACGTGTCCCCTCCCGTCGTTGCGTGGTGCTGAGTCGTCGCGCTTGTTGCTCCGCCACACGGTGCTGCCGTCTTGCGGCCCACTTCCTGCCTCGCACGAGTTGTTGGTCGTGATGAGGCAGAGGGGCCGCGGTGGTGCTGTCCGCGCCTCTTCTTAGGCGGGGAGGCGTGGTGGTGAGGGCGTCTCGGGGCCTTCAACCGTGCTGGCGCAACGCGGGCTCGTCCTGGTCCTCTGACTGAGAGCAAGATCATGTCGTAGCCGGAGCCCGGAGACATGAACTCGAGACTCCCAAACCAAATCACCGTGGAGCGCGGAAACGGCGAGGCAAGAGTGGCCATCTGGAAAGGAGTGGGAAATCGATGAAAAAACACGCAGGACCCCTACCTGGCGCGCCAACTGTCGGTGTTTCCCCCCCCGGGGGGGTCACACCAACGAGTAAATTTGTATGCGTGCTCCCTTTCCCAGATGGTGATGCAAGAAGACACAGAGATTTATCCTGGTTCGGGCAAGAGAAGGCCCTACGTCCAGCGGGGGGGGGGAGAGAGTTTGTATAATCTTGCACCTAAGTGCTTGTACAGGGGTGAATACAAGCGCGGTATGAAGTGTGGAGCTCTACTACGTATGAGCGTGGTGTTTTTTTTTTGTTCTATTCCTGAGTCCCTCCTTTTATAGCTCCAAGGAGAGACCCAGGGTACATGTATAGGCGTCAGAATAGGAGTCGATAGCAGCATGGAGCGCTGACCTACTCGAGGCTTCCGTACTGGCATGACCTCGAGCCGTCCGGTCTTAATAGCCTGGTGATGATCACGCGTGCCCCTGCATTCTGCTCTGCGCGCCGTCTTGGATTAGTTCGACGGTTGCACGCTTGTACGATCCGGCGGCAAATCCGGCGGAGTGGTTGGGATGTAGTCAGTCGACGCCCAACCCGTCCCCTGGAAGGATCTCTGTCTGGTCGAGGGTCAGACCCCGTACATTGTGTTGATATCCGGAGTGCTGACTTTAGACGTCTCGAGTGGGTCCAGATTAGACGTCCCATCCTTATTTCCCGCGCCCTGCCATGCCCTGGGTCGTTCGGCGGGAAAGCTGCAAAAAGATTGATGGGACGGAAGCCTGTTCCCTATCACGCCTCCCGTGACCTGTGTGTTAGGTGGGGAAGCATCAGGCGCATTTAGTGCTCCGGCCCGCGTGCGCGCGTCAGGCGGCGGACGGCGTCCTTGCGCTCGACGCCCCCCGGTTCGCGTGAGCCTGTTCCGTATTCGACGGTAACCGGCGCTCGACGCCTGATCGATTCGCTCGACGCTATTTCCATCTTTGAGGTTGCGGCCGTTGATGGCGGCGCATACGTAAGATTAGAGCGTCGAATTGAGGGTCTCAACCTGCGTATGGGCGATCTCATAATGCGCATCGCTGAGGGTACCCCTTACTGATACCCTCGACACTTTTGATGTAGCAGGTGGCGGAGGTGTACTTGAATGTCGGCAGCACCCTCACATTGATTAGGATGTCCTCCGTCTGCTAGTCTTCTTTGATCCTTGAATTATGTGGAGCTCAAATAGACAACAAAGCTTTGTGGAACTAGTTAAGTGTTAGCATAAATATCTAGCCTTTATCATGTTGAGCCTCCTCAATAAATATTACTCTCTTTAGTAGGATCATAAATTTATTTTTATAATTTAATTTTTTATAGGACAGGAATATACTTATTTCATTTTTACGCCACCATAGTGGATGTACTTATGGGTTTTATGCCATGAGCATACTCACATGGGGCTTATTATTTTTAACATTTTTATTTTCTTTTCAGGATGATATGAACCTAATTAACTAAGCAAACTATTTTAAAATAATTGAAAGGAAAAAGATAACTACCAAGTTTACCTCTTGGCAAGGCGTTCGGTGTTTTTAAGTCCTCCGAACGGGACTCTCCGTTTTCTCAGTCGTCCTGGGATTGCTAGATGGCGTAGTTGGTGGTTCCGGTGGAGCCTCCTCTTCATGTATAACTATCTTCTCTCTCCACACCTGACTCGGTGCTACGGTCTCCTCAGGACAGTTCTGTTCAAGTTGTATGTCTTCAGACCTTACAACTTCTCCTTCATAGTCACCCATCCGTCCTTGATGATTTGCCTCCTCTGGTTGCGGTTGCGTCGTCGTCTTCTTGTCCTGACCTGCTTAGAGTCTTCAACTATATAGTTAGGGTCAGTAAAACAGTGGCGTACCTTCTCTGAGGGGAAGTGCATGTGGACTTCTCTGGTTCCAATGTATATGATTGCTTTAACAGTGCTGAGGAACGGTCTTCCAAGGATGATGGGTGGATCGTACTTGTCTTCTCCCATGTCAATAACCTTCAATCTTTCAGAATGTCTGATCTGCCATCGGGAGCTGAATGTATGTTGGTTGTAGGGACATGGTTCCATGCAGGAGCTGATAAGTGACTGCGGCCATTATGTTGACGTTAGATCCGGTGTCGTAGAGTGTCCTCTGAAAAGAATATCCGTTGATTGTGCACTCGATGCTTGGGACACCAGGGTCGTCCTTCTTGATCAAGAAAGGTGACTTGAGTTGACCATCTTAACCTCCTTGAGCTGCAGTGACCATCTTAGCTGACTCGGTACACATTTGCTTGTTCCTGTTCCTCCTGTTGGTCCTTCCTTGGTTCATGTCAGGATTGCTCTAAGATTTGTGTAGTCTTGTTCTTGAAGGAAAACGTCTCCTTCTTCCCCTTGATGTAGAAACTGATCTTGGCAGCACTAGCGTAGATGACAGCTCCCGAGGTGTTCAGGAATGGCCTCCCTAGGATGATGGGTGCCCTCTCATCAGTATCAGTCTCTATCACCACGAAGTCTGCTGGAGCGTATAAGGTACCATCTCGGACGTAGAGGTTCTTCAATATTCCCTTTGGGAAACTTAGTGTCTGATCTGCAAGCTGCAAACACATGGTTGTTTCTAGGAAAGCATGTGTAAAGAATTTTTCATAGAGTACCCTGAGCATAATGTTGACGCTGGAGCCAAAGTTGCAGAGTGCTTCTAGGAAGTCCACCATGCCGATGGAGATCGGGATGACGAGACGTCCTGGATTGTATCTCTGGACCGGCAGAAGGTCAGTAATTACTTCCACAACGGGGTTACTCCAGTAGTTACGTCCTCAAGCATCTCAGGGCAGTGATTGCATGAGTGTCCAGTATCTCCAGTGTGTTTGTGCTCGTAGATCTCGGTTCTTCACTTGGTGGAGTCTAGGAGTTGTAAAATTCCTTCAAATTTTGCTCCAAGTGTACCTGCTCATAGAGACAAGGCAGAGATCAAGTGCATGGGCCCTGTTGGTGGAAAACACCAACAGAACCAAAAGTGTATTTGTTCTTCTCTAACCTCAAGCATAGTGAGCAAGACAAAGTTGATAGATAATAAAATCATGAGTGTAGTATTTAACATTTGTCAGATTAGATTGCTCAACCATATGGAAAGATAATCTATCTATATATATGTTTTGTTTATATCTTCCAAAGATTGAGTGTGCAACATTTTAGCTTATATGATTAGGAGTGTGGAATCACAAAGGTGGAAGGACTAAACATGTTTAATCGATTGGGTTGGTTAATCTAGAGTTGTAAATCATACATGTTTGTCTCTTTTATTCATG